>NC_080721.1:11416049-11438549 GCF_019097595.1 Hemibagrus wyckioides | reverse complement strand
TTTCAGCATACAAAATGAACCGGACTGACCCGAACGTCGGCTAAGTTGCGCGTACGTCCGGGAGCCATTCAAAACTTGCTAGCTTCAGTGTAAAGCCATGCGAAGTGAGTTTACGAATTTTACAAATTTTATTTCAGTCAGTGAAATCTGTGTGAAAGAGTCAACCCACGATACCAGCGTTGTCTTCAGCATGCGTTCAAAAGCTAGGTGATTTTTCGGGCGTTTTCTTGTTGACAGATCGGTGGTGTGGGTGGTCTGTTCTATTTTTACCCCAAGCTTGGTGGCACGACTTCCTGTGAGGACCCTTGACATGGAATGCTTGGCTTGGGTCAGTTCTTTGTAAGCAGCCGTACAGTTTCCATACGCTTCATACTGGGAATATTGGTCATATTTGTGGGCGGCTGGAACGGATGATCTGTATTTACATTATTTCTTATGGGAAAATTCATTTCAATACAAATTTTCCCCTTAAGAACTCCTGAACTGATTAAACTCGTATGCTGAGGTTCCACTGAATGGTCTTTTTTTTTTCTTGCTAGAATACATGTTTAGAATTATTTAGACTGCTACTTTACACCCAGCGCTGTCGAAGGTGAGGAAAGCGTCCAGCTCTGCCTCCGACACTGGAGACTCCTTCCATAAACGTCAGATAAACAAACATGGCTTTATAGAAAACTTCGCCGTATGGAGAAAAAAGTTGCTTTTTGGTCAGCAGCTTCTGACGTTCGGCTACTGTTCCAGAAATCGACACCTCCTGAATCGCTAATCCAGCAGCGAGGTGGAATAAAACAAAATAAATATTAAACGTCTCTGATGTGTGCTGTAGGTCTGAGACTCGCCGGTCAGAAGGTGTCTGTTTCTTTGGATTCTCACACCATGTGTGCTTTTACAGCTGCGACTGGCCGGCAGCCAGACCGGGAGGAAAAAAAAACATTTTTAAGAAGTGTGTGTGTGTTTTCTAAGAACTCTCTGAACATTTCTACCTCGTTCCCCACAGCATCACCAGCTCTCGGGATTGATTCGGCTCAGAGTTTGTGGATCATGGCTCCGGACTTTCAGGGAGGGAGGGAAGGAGGGAAGGAAGGAAGGAAGGAAGGAGGGAGGGAGGGAGAGAGGGAGGGAAGGAAGGAAGGAAAGAAGGAAGGAAGGAAAGAAGGAAAGAAAGAAAGAAAGAAAGCCACAAATTCCTGAGTGTCAGGTGGAAGAGGTTCGAGAGGTTCACCTGCACTTCCTGTCACTGCTGAACAGTTTCAACAGCTGGACTGGATTTCAAACAAAATAATGAAACAGAAAATGAAACACACACACACACACACACACACACACACACACACCTTCATTCAGTTAGTGGCTAAACTCGAATGTTCTGATTTACCGAACAATAATCTACATAATTACACTATCAGTGTGTCCTCTCTCATCACTGCAGAATCTCAGCACACAAAACACACACACCTACACAAATACATACACTGCATAAACATTCACACACACACAAACACACACAAATACGTAGACATTCACATATACACAAATACACACAAACATACACAAATATACACACAACTACAGAAACACACACACACATATATACTCAAACACACACACACACGTATATGTATATACACACTTACACACAAACCCACACAAATACACACTCTCAGACACACACACGCGTTACTATAGAAACGCTAACCTATCACATCACGCGCTTTAATATAAACACTTCTGACCAATCAGAACCCAGACTCTGGAGTTCACCCTCAGTGTGGACTTTCCTCTGGGTTCTCAGACATATAATGAATTTGAGACATGACAAATTGTAAATAAATCCATTCTTGTGAAGGCATTGACTGGTATTTGCTCAGTGACACAAGGACTGGTCGCTTAACAGAAACCAAAAACAAACAAAAATCCCAGTGTTTGTCCAGAATTACAGCCGTCTCTGCAAATGACTCATGAATCACTTCATGAATCTGACACGAGTCACTTGAAAAATCACAAGACTCAAGGTGGTGAATCTGGTGACAGTGCATGTGTGTGTGTGTGTGTGTGTGTGTGTGTGTGTGTGCGCATATGTCCATAAGATGACGTGTGTGTGAGTATTAGTCATCTTATGGACATATGCGCACACACACATCTATACATACACAACCTAAATACGTCTCAATCGGAGTATTTGTCTCGTGTTCATACCGCAAACCTCGACAAGCGGATTTATTAAAATCTCACATCTGGAGAGTTAACTCACGACACAGTAAAGCATAACCCCCTACACCGAAGCACTCCTGAATTCTCAAATCTGATTGGTCAGAAAACATCCACTCACATCACACACTGGAGGAACAAAAATGGACTTTTGTTCTGTTGTTGAATTTAAACCCGTTCATCAGCTGAGTGACCCGAACACGACTAGTTTCCATACATCTGGACCGGGCTTTTCACGTGTGAGCTCAGAATATCTAACCTGCAATACTGTGGTTTAGTAACACACACACACTTTCACACTGATCGACAACAAAACAGAGAGAGACAGAGAGAGAGAGAGACAGAGAGACAAAAGAAAGAGAGAGACAAAAGAGAGAGAGAGAGAGAGAGAGAGAGAGAGAGAGAGAGAGAGAGAGAGAGACGAGAGAGAGAGAGAGAAACAGAAAAAAAGAAAGAGAGAGAGAGAAAAGAAAGAGAGAAACAGAAAAAAAGAAAGAAAGAGAGAGAGAGAGAGATCAACAGGTAAATGAGAAAAAAATGTCAGATAGAGAAAGAAAGAGAGAGACTGAGATTATATAATACTAAAAACAGATAAATAAGAAGATTGGAGGATTCTCAGGAAGATGACACGCTGTGATTATTGTGTCTTCATGAGAGAGAAAAACGAAAGAGAGGATCGTGAGAGAACGAGTGCAGTAACGTAAACAATCACAAACCGCTCAGATTAAATGTAACTATAAACAGATAAAAAGCACAGGGGACATGATACGTAAAAAAATTATAAAAAATTAAATTGTTGGCAAGAGTAGCAGTCTTCAGGATGTAGAGATTCAGGAAAGATGTCAGCTTTGATGATAAAATAAGAGTCTCATTTCTTATTGTTGCTATAGTAACACTTAGGCTTTTCCACAATAAAAGTCTTTATTAAATATATTTTTAAAAGCACAAAAAAAGTGATGGGTTTTTTTTCAAAATTTTTTTGTTCTTTTTTTTTTGCAAATACGTAAACAAGCTTTAAGCTCTTCTGCGTGAGGAGCTCACCAGCCTGGATTCCACACACTGATGGCTGCGAGTGTGTGTGCGGATCTCTACAGAGACTCGCCTCACGTCTGTTAGCTAGCGCTCGCAAGCCCGAGCACGCCCGTCACGCACGATGTCCCCGCGCTGTTATTTAGCGCTCAGCTGTAATCTGCCTGTGGGACAGAACAAGGCGCTACAAGCAGACTGTACGCTTACACAAACATGCAGCAACCAGCTCCATCCTGTAATAACAGCTGTACATCCCTGCAGTCTTCAGTCATAACACACTGAAAAACTCTGACCTGAGTGAGGATTACGTCCAGGAGGAATGTTCTGGGAGGGAAAAAAAACCTGTGGAAACATCCCTCTGAGCTCAGAGATCCATGTGTGTGTGAGAGAGACTATAAAATAACATCCAGAGATCCTTCCACACACACACACACACACACACAGGATCAGGTTTAGGTGTGTTTAGCAGGAACAGGAAAATCACTCCGATCAGGACTGACTGGGACTGAAAGCTGTTTATTTCTTCTGCAGCTCTTTGTGTTGATGTCTGATGAAGACAAAACACCAACACCACGCACTGTCACGCGACTTCACAAAGCCTTTACTACCTGCATTGTCTTATACGTGCGCACTGCATAAGGCTCACTGAGAATAAAAAGAAGGTAAAACAAGAGGCTGCACGTCATGTCACACCAACCTAATGTTTACGTGCTCACTAACTCATCAGTTCACCTAGTCACCAGCTCACCTAATCACCAGTTCATCAGCTCACCTGATCACCAGCTCACCTAGTCACCAGTTCACCTGTTCATCAGCTCACCTGATCACCAGCTCACCTGATCACCAGTTCACCTAGTCACCAGTTCACCTGTTCATCAGCTCACCTAGTCACCAGCTCACCTAGTCACCAGCTCACCTAGTCACCAGCTCACCTGATCACCAGCTCACCTAGTCACCAGCTCACCTGTTCATCAGCTCACCAGCTCACCTAGTCACCAGTTCACCTGATCACCAGTTCACCTGTTCATCAGCTCACCTAGTCACCAGTTCACCTAGTCACCAGTTCACCTAGTCACCAGTTCACCTGTTCATCAGCTCACCTGATCACCAGCTCACCTAGTCACCAGTTCACCTAGTCACCAGCTCACCTAGTCACCAGCTCACCTGTTCACCAGTTCACCTGTTCATCAGCTCACCAGTTCACCTAGTCACCAGCTCACCTGATCACCAGTTTACCTGTTCATCAGCTCACCAGTTCACCTGTTCATTAGCTCACCAGTTCACCTGTTTACCTGTTCATCAGTTCACCAGTTCATTAGCTCACCAGTTCACCTGTTCATTAGCTCACCAGTTCACCTGTTCATTAGCTCACCAGTTCACCTGTTCATTAGCTCACCAGTTCACCTGTTTACCTGTTCATCAGTTCACCAGTTCATTAGCTCACCAGTTCACCTGTTCATTAGCTCACCAGTTCACCTGTTCATCAGTTCACCAGTTCATTAGCTCACCAGTTCACCTGTTCATTAGCTCACCAGTTCACCTGTTCATCAGCTCACCAGTTCACCTGTTTACCTGTTCATCAGCTCACCAGTTCACCTGTTCATTAGCTCACCAGTTCACCTAGTCACCAACTCACTTGTCTACCCGGCCACCAGTTCACTTGGTCTCCAGCTCACCTGCTCACCAGTTAACCTGTTTACCTCTTCACCTGATAACCAGTTCACTAGCTCACCAGTTTACCTGTTCACCAGCTCACCAGTGTAATCATTGTAAAAAAGGCACATGTGTAGTGATGTCTGTAATACTCTGGTCTGACTCAAACCTGAGAGTTTTTATATCATAAACCGCAGCGTCTGAAGTCGGTCAGAGCCGTGATGCTGCGTATCATCGTCCTGATCATGAACACAGCAGCCGGTGTTTTTAAAATCCAGAGGAAGCTTCACTCCGCTGCGTTTCTTAGAACTGGGAGTATTATGGGATGTCTATGAGAACGTTCAACTCTGCAACTCTTTGGCATCTGAACACCTCCAGATTTTCCAAAGAAAAACAGAAAAACAGTTACCGACGTCGACAAACCCCTCCTGAATGTTATGATTCAGTCGTCTCAGGACATGTTAGATCATCAGGCGTTTCAGGACACAGCAGATTTATAGCCGTTTCTGTCCTCAGGCACCACGCGGTCCAGGTTTTTGAGTCGTGACCGGTTTCTTGATAAGGTGGGTCAGAGGAAAACATCAGCATTAGAACCGTTCTGCTACCTGTTACTATGCTTATCTTATCCAGCATGGAGCTGTGGGAGGCGTGGGAGGCTTTAATCCAAGCAGAAACTGGGGGAAAGATTCACGCTACAACAACCAGAGACAATACGAGCGTTTGTTTTGGATATATGGCACAAAAATAAATAAATAATTAATTAATTAAAAAAAAAGAAAAAAAAAAGACAAGAATGAGATTGCATCATTAAAATGTAAATAATAATAATAATAATAATAATAATAATAATAACAATAATAATAAATTGATAGATAAAGAAATGACTAAAAAATAATTTTAAAAAATACCAGCATGCGATTGCATTATTAAAACAAATAAAAATAATAATAATAATAATAATAATAATAATAATAATAATAATAATAAATAAATAAACGGTGTAATTCAAGACCCAAGTCAGTACTTGACATCAAAAACAAATGTATTTATTTATGAAATCTAAGCCACATGCTTCTTCATTCATTTCTCTGAAGCATTTTTCTTGCCGATGCAGCAGAGCTTTAGCCCTTCGGTCCGTGTCCTTAGAGCTCGTCGTCTCTTAGAGTCATGCACTGCATTCTGGGACTGATTTTCGCTCCAAATTGTCTGGGAGAAGTTTCAAGTCTGGACAGTGTATAAGGTTCACACTCTTACTGCAAAGTGTGCTATAAACATCCTTTAGGTGAACGTCTGGATCTTTGGTCTTCTATTATTTCCTCCACACTCGGTGTTTACTGTGAACACACACCTATGAGTGGAGATGTATTTTCCATTCCATGTCACCAGGTTCGGGTTAACGGAAACGGAAACGGAACCCTACGGAGGATTAACCGGCCGAAACAAAGAGCCATCTGAATCCCTCGCTTCTCCCCCCGTCTTCACAGCCTTCTGTTAAAGCAAGAGCCGTGAATCCGAGAAGGCAATCTGCAGCCACTCCTGCACAAAGAATGTTTTACAACATGCAAAAACCGGCATTCGGGTCCATATTTGCATAGCGCTGAGAAAATTCTGATCCAGATGTTGTTTTGATGATCGTCAACAAAAAAATCGTGACTCAAGAACTGATGGACCACGAGACAGATCTGGCTCAGGAAAGAGAAAGCATGAAAAATCCTGCAGGAGAACTGATAAACGTAAAAAGAACGGCTGCGACTCTTCGGTGGTTTTCAGCCAGTTATGTAAATGGTTTATGAATGCAGCTCATCAAGACAAGAAGGCCATTTTTTCCCTATTAAAAAATCAAGCAGAAGCAGCGATATTCAGATACAGCTTGCAATTTTCCAACATGACACAGATTTTCTGCAGATTCGGGCCAAATTGCATCATATGACATCATCAAAACACACATTCGGCCAAATCGCTTTTCCCTTCACGTGTGAGGAGCGTGAGCACGGCTCTCGGAGAAAATCATTACAGATATATCTTCACTGCAAGAAGAACAAGAAATCATGAAAAGAAATCATGTGATTTTACTGATTTAAGATCATTTATGCAACAAAAAAATATATATATATGCAGGTTGCAAAAAACCTATCGAAAAAAAAAAGAGCATTTTTTGGCGCAACAATCGCAAAAAAACATGCTCCTGGAGTGACCGATTGACAACCCTCTCTAGGGAGATCAGTGCTTTCTTCAAGTCTTCAAACACTCTTATTATCAGATAATATCGAAATGAACCGGTGTTTAAGCATTAACCATCGTCTCAGTTCCAATTGTTTATCTAGCTTATTATGTAATTCCATGCAGCTGGAGCTCTCCCTCTGATCTAAACGCTCTATCAGTTCAGAGAGATGGGAAGGACGTGGCTGTGGCATCCTGTTCGTCTCGTCTTGTGGACGCGTTTTACTGACACGCAGCTCCAGGCAATCAGACGCTCGCACCCGACACACGCAGCGCTAACCGGCGACTCCTGACAGGAGCTAAACAGGATTAAACACAGTGATATTTCTTTACAGAAGGTTTGAAGTGGACTCAGAGTTGTGTATCGTGATGTTAAAGCAGCTGGCGTGATGTAATCTGAGTTCAGTAAAAGGTCAAGGCAACAGGATCAGATTATGTGAAGCTTTACAGCACTGGTCCAGGCCAGGGATGGACCAATCAGTGTAGAGTAGAGTAGAGTAGAGTAGAGTAGAGTAACACAAAGTAGAGAAGAGAAGACAAGAGAAGAGAAGTATAGAATAGAGTAGAGTAGAGAAGAATAGAATAGAGTAGAGTAAAGCAGAGTAGAGTACAGAAGTGTAGAGTAGTGTAGAATAGAGGATAGTACAGCAGTGTAGAGTAGACTAGTGTAAAATAGAGTAAAGTAGAGTAGTATAGAATATAGTACAGCAGTGTAGAGTACTACTTTTGTTACTTTTAGTTATGCTGTCATAGCTAGTCTTGCCGGAGTCCCTGCCTGCACTTTAAACATAATTCTGCATTGTCTTTAAACATCACATGATCAGAAACTTAATATCTCTCTCTTTCTCTCTCTACCTTCTCTGTCGAGCTATACACCCCACTCCTGAGCTCCCAGTGTTTGCCAGTTTCCAGTGCGACCGCTGCCCTACCCCTGGTCGGAGTCTCGCCGCTTGATGGTGCCCACTGATGCTGTGGATGGATCTGTGTGGTCCAGGAGACAGCCATGGACAGAGCCACTTGGGGACTTTCACACCATCACAGATATGCCATTTCATCTGTCAGCCCGTGACAGCAAAGAACTAGAGTTTATAATGACCTTAGAAACTACAATGACCTAATAATTCCTCATGGGTCATTGATTGCTGTTGTAGAAAGGACATTAATCAGTTACAGTTACATTATTTTCTGTTTAGTGTCACCCAAATGAGGACGGGTTCCCTTCTGAGCCTGGTTCCTCTCAAGGTTTCTTCCTTTCCATCCCAGGGAGTATTTCCTTGCCACCGTTGCCACAGGCTTGCTCATTAGGGATGAAATAGGATAAAATAGTCTAATTATAGAATTTAATAAATTTATTCTTATTTCTAGTTAATTAGTTATTTTTTATTTTTTATTATTATTTTTCATTTTCCCCTCCCCTTTCTCTGTTTTCTTCTTTTGTAAAGCTGCTTTGAGACAATGTTCATTGTAAAAGGCGCTATACAAAATAAACTGAATTGAATTGAACAGACTAGAGTAGAGAAGTGTAGTGAAGGAGTAAAGACTTATCACAAGAGCAGTGTTTCGAGTCCCATAAAGTCAGTGAGAAACACCAGGAGTAAGACAGAGCTTTAAGCCTGACATGTTAGTGTGTGTGAAACCTGAGGGCAGAGAGAGAGAGAGAGAGGGAGGGAGAGAGAGAGAGTGAAAGAGAGAGAGAGCCGTTAGGAAAATGGGGTGTGACGGGCGTTTCACTCTGAGGCACTGCCCTTGTCTTCAAGAGCTCTTTCAGTGTTAATGACTCACTGAGTGAAGATCAGATCAGAGTATTATACTGAACTAAACAAAACATTTTTCATACACTGTTTATTTGCATCCTGTCTCTTTTAAATAACATTCTACCTTCTCCACTGCTGAATAACTAAACCCCTCATGTGGACCAAATTCTCACACTGACTAAACCCATACACCAGTGAAATCACAGCAACCAAATGCACACTGACTAAACCCCTAACTAATCCCTCATGCAGACCAAACCTTTACACTAACTAATCCCTCATGCAGACCAAACCTTTACACTAACTAACCTTTACACTAAAGGTCCAAACCTTTACACTAACTAATCCCTCATGCAGATCAAACCTTTACACTAACTAATCCCTCACACGGAACAAACCTTTACACTGACTAATCCCTCATGCAGATCAAACCTTTACACTAACTAATCCCTCACACAGACCAAACCTTTACACTAACTAACCTTTACACTAAAGGTCCAAACCTTTACACTAACTAATCCCTCACACAGACCAAACCTTTACACTAACTAATCCCTCACACAGACCAAACCTTTACACTAACTAATCCCTCACACAGACCAAACCTTTACACTAACTAACCTTTACACTAAAGGTCCAAACCTTTACACTAACTAATCCCTCACACAGACCAAACCTTTACACTAACTAATCCCTCACACAGACCAAACCTTTACACTAACTAATCCCTCACACAGACCAAACCTTTACACTAACTAACCTTTACACTAAAGGTCCAAACCTTTACACTAACTAATCCCTCACACAGACCAAACCTTTACACTAACTAATCCCTCACACAGACCAAACCTTTACACTAACTAATCCCTCACACAGACCAAACCTTTACACTAACTAACCTTTACACTAAAGGTCCAAACCTTTACACTAACTAATCCCTCACGCAGACCAAACCTTTACACTAACTAATCCTTCATAGAGAACAAACCTTTACACTAACTAACCTTTACACTAACTAATCCCTCACACAGACCAAACCCTTACACTAAATAATCCCTTATACAGACCAAACCCTCACACTAACTAATCCTTCATAGAGACCAAACCCTTTCACTAACTAATCCCTCACACAGACTGGCCAAACCCACATAGTGACCAAATGCTCACCTTAACTAATCCCTCATACTGATCATACATTTACTAAACCCACAGACTGCCCAAATCCCTGTTACATGGTATCTGCTGAAGTCCTCACTCCACATATAGAGCTGTAATTAAACGTAGCTGTAAACAGTAAACTCTTCATGGACTAGTTTGTTTTTCTTTTCCTTCCAAATATTTTTCTCCCTGAGATTTTTGACTAACGCCTAATGCACTGGTCAGTGTAATCAGCTGGAACTCAGCCAAGAGGTCAGGCAAAGGAAACGTGAAGAAACCAGAAAGACCATAAACACACTAATGAGGACATCTCCTTATGGAGTGCTTTCCCCTTTACACAAGTCTCTGAGGAGATTACACAGGTCAAATACCAGAGAGAGACACACAGAGAGAGAGAGAGTGAGAGAGAGAGAGAGAGAGAGAGAGTGGGAGAGAGAGAGGGAGAGAGACAGAGAGAGAGAGAGGGAGGGAGAGAGAGAGGGAGAGAGACAGAGAGAGAGGGAGAAAGAGAGAGAGGGAGGGGAAAGAAAATGCCTCTGGAAGGGAGGGGCTGCAAAAAAAAAAATAATCTGTCCTCTGACAAATATCTCTCCATTTCACACTAACATGCAGGGCTTCAGCACCACTGGGCGTTTCAGTGAGAGTATAAAAGAGGGGGGGTGAGGGGGGGTGTAGGGTCCTGAGGTTTGGGACGGGTCCAGACTCCAAGTCCACTTCAAATGAGTTAAACAATCAAAGCAAGAGGACATGAGGAACGAGGAACAGAACAAAACATGTGCTAACAAATAATCTTGGCCACTCTCACATAACATGAAATGAGGGGAAAAACAAATCTCCTGAGGAAATGTCCAGCGCTGGACTTCGGTCAAGAAGGAGAAGGGAAGATGGACGCATGAGCAGTGATCGTGGCTGGATCTGACCGAGTCATGAGTAATGTTTTTGCACAACATCCTGCACATCATCACACTCACCTTTTCCACTGATGTGCTAATCATTCATCACCAATTTAATCTCCAGGATCAATCAGCAGGTCTGGGCACAGACACACACACACACACACACACACACACACACACACACACTTCCTGTTACCTTCCTACATCACGCAAGAATACGCTTCTCATCAACAGCCCATTAATACATCCTGGTAATACGGCGTCTCATAAAATCCCACTATGAGTTCCAGTTTCCAGAAATCCAGCTCTGAACCTCCGACCTGAACTTTACCTGAATATTTATATATTTAAGAGTAAATGTTAGCATGATAAAACCATCTCCTTGTACTTGTGAGCTAGAATGGTTTAAATTTTTTTACCTACATTATATGAGCAAAAGTATGTGCACCCCTGACCATCACACCCATGTGACCTTATTAAAGATCTCATTCCAGTGCTGTTTGTGCTTAAAATCATCTCCACACTTCTCCTCTCCTGCCTCTCTCTTCTTATCTCCTCTTCTATCTCCCCTCTTCTCTTCTTATCTCCTCTTCTATCTTCTATATCCTCTCCATCTTCTCTTCTTACCTTCTCTCCTACTTTCTCTTAACTTTTCCACTTCTCTTCTAATCTCCTCTTTTCCTTCCTCTAATCTCCTCTTATATCTCCTCTTCTCTTTTTTTCTCCTCTCCTGTCTTCACCTCTCATCTCTTCTAATCTCCTCTTATCTCCTCTCCTTATCTTTTTTTCCTTCTCCTCTCCTCTCTTCTCTTCTTCCATCTTCTCTTCTAATCTCCTCTTCGTATCTCCTTTCTTCTCCTCTCCGTTCTTCTTCTCTCCTCTCTTCTCTTCTCCTTTCTTTCTCCTCTCCTCGGACGTCTTTCCATTAGATGATGGAATGTTGCTGTGAGGATTTGTGTTCATTCATTCACAAGATCATTAGTGAGATCAGACTCTGATGTTTGGGATGTTGATGAGACTCCAGTTCATCCCAGTAGAGGTTGAGTCCTCCAGTTCTTCCACCTCCACACCATGTCTTCATGGAGCTCAGGGGCTTTGTGTACAGGAACATCATGCTGGAAGCGTTGGGGAATCTTAATTCTTAGGGAAACTGTACGACACATTCTGGACGATCATGAGCTTTAAACTTTGTGGTAGAAGAGCTGATGATGGTCAGATGTACACAGAGCGTAATCTTAAGTGAATGAAAGAGTAAATCCACCACCAATTTCCTGTGAGAATTAATCAACTCTTTGGTGGTAACAATAACTGCACTTCATCACACCACCCTGTCACTGATTGTTTCTCTACACCACCACATCCTGTAGTGTCGAAGCTGTCAGTTAGATGAAGTTGATGTGAAGTGTTTGTTTTTATGTCATGGTTAAGTCAATGTCAAGCAGGTCTGTCTTGAAAGAGAGATTTCTACCTGAATGGGACTGACCTACTTGAACAAAAGGGAACCAAAATAAAAGGTTTAAAACCTCTCCTTCTGCTTTACAGGAGACATTGTGTCTTTTCTAATAGGGGGTGTGAACAGAAGTACTTACCTTCAGTGTCTGTTCCCTCAGCTAGATTACACACTCTATTCACCGGAGTATTTCCTCCGCACGAAAGCTTTATCCGGCCAGCAACTGCACCACAAATCCAAACCAAATCCACTGACGTTCTTCAGAAGAAATTAAGCTTTTAATTCTTGCCATTCGAGTAGGTGCTGACAAAAACTGACACTCTATGACACACACACACACACGTCCAGCTCCACCTTGTTCGGCTCTTTTTACTAGTAAACACGTCCACGCATGTGGGTGTCGTGACACGGAGTATGACACTGAACGGAAAAGAACAATGGTTAAAAGGCAAATTCCTGCGCCAACTCATTTACGAACCCGGGTACGACGCAACAAATTGCAAAAATATCTTTACAAAGATCTATGAATATGCAAATTAGTTAATCCTCTAATTAGCTTCTGTTAGCGGATAATAAAATTCAAATACTGTTTAACCATTTATTGTTACACGGAATGTCACGGAGCGCATCACGATAGTCATTTAGACTTCCTGGCCAATCAGATTCAAGAATTCAACAATGCCGTAGTGTATGTTATTGTATGATATATATATAGTGTAGAATTATATAGCCTGTGATTGATTCAGCGGGTTTATAAACGGAGCTCATACACAACACTTCCTGAAAGGCAAGGACAAGTCTCAGCGTAGCAAACACAAGTGACCTTTGAGCTGTGTAAACAAATAAAACTCAAACTAAGCTACGATTACGATCATATCACGCCAAAAAAACAAGTTAGTTCCTGCATATAAAGTGTTCAACAGAAGACTCCAAGCCACACCACACGGTTTATTAGATTACTATGGAACTGGAAAGTGTAAACAACTCCGTCCTGACACTGAAGACTCCTTCCCTCGTTCCATCACCTCACCTCTTTTACTTTTAACAAGATAAAGAGCAAACTGCTCAATCTTGAGAACTTTCCTCATTACCTAAAGTTACAGCTTTTTCCTCAGGCTGATACAAAGCACCGACACTGGAGACTCCTCCCAAAAAAGTTAAATATTTCCTCTCAAAAACCTCACCGCTTCAACAACTTCATGTGTTTATTCATATTTTAATCAGTTTAGGGCACTGGTGGCTTAGTGGTAGGTTTCTCACCTACCATGTGGAAGCCCCGAGTTCGATTTCTAGCCAGTAACCCAAACCCCAGCCACTGGATGCAGTGCCGGTCCCAAGCCCGGATAAAATGGGAGGGTTTTGTCAGGAAGGGCATCCGGCGTAAAACCTGGGCCAAGTTGTGTGGACACAGCTTGGTTGGTCCGACACGTAGGGAGCAGTAGAAATATCAACAACATTTCTATTGTAATCGGTTTATGTGACCTATCCATCGTACAGGTCTCTGTGTAAGCTGTTAAACTGGCCATCCCAAAAGTCTCCATACACACTTTACAGCAAAATGTCTCTTCATACATAGTTTACATTGTTTTCTTTGAAGCCATTGACAAAACTGAAATCATTCTCATGGCTGTGATGTGACATGGCGCATACAACGCTGTTTCCAAACGTTTGAACAAATTCTGACTGAAAGACTGGAAGTGTTTCGGACCAACCGAGAACTGGACGTCCACAAACCTCCGCTGACTAGGCAACATTTTTTGCAGATGCTCTTGTCCGGAGTGACTTACAGTTCATCTCATTTTATATGCATCTAAGCAACTGAGGGTTAAGGGCCTTGCTCAGGGGCCCAACAATGGCATCTTAGTGGACCTGGGATTCAAACTCACAACCTTCTGATCAGTAGACCAACACCTTAACCACTATAAGCTACAACATAAGAGATGAAACGTATGAAACATTATGGAAAACCCTGCATAGTACCAGTAACATATTAGAACAAGTGCATTAATATAAACCTGTGATTTGGCTTGCAGCTGGAACTACTTTCCAAGATAACGTTAAACAATATTAAGTAAAACCTTTTGGCCAATCAGAATCGAGAATTGTTACACTAGTGAAATTAATTTAATCCACACTGCAGAACACAAACAATAACAACTCGGGTTGTTCTTTATCATTCTAACCACATACAGCCAGAAGTTAGCTAGTTACTTAGTTAGTTAGTTAGCTAACGACTTAATCAGGTGTTTAGTGAAACAGAAAACTGTGCACGCGCGCGCGCTGCAGTGTCAACACATAACAGTAAAGGGAGAGAGAGAAAAAAAAAACCCGCTACTGCACATGCTCCACTCGTTTCTTCTTTAAAACCCCACAAAATGGCCTTTGCTTTTTTTGCAACACGACCCGTTATTTAATGGCGTGTAATGTTATTTTTAAGTGCACTCACACGTCCATGCGCTGCTCTCCACCTTGTTTTCTCATCCAAGTTTTGTTTTATAACGTTACTCCACCGTGGCTTGATTTATCTCGCGCTCACTTCAAAGAAACGTTAAGCTGAAAAGAGGAGGAAAAAAATGGGCGCAACACCTCCTCTACCTGCACCTATGTGGAGCTAAAATGTCCAATCCTCGCCATTTTAAGTGGCTTTCGGTGCTTTCTCCTGGTCTTAAAGCGCTCATGCTGACTCTCGCGCCCACGCTGTTATGGATACATTGAGAAAGGGGAGGAGGATAAGAGAGTGGGCGTGTCTCAAACCGTGAGCCTTAGATATTGAGTACACTAGGTAGGGCACAACGCTTGAGCTGAAACCCTCAACCGTCTATATTGTTTTCCCTGATACTAAGCACAGGTGTGCAACCATATTAAATAAAGGATTGGATCATTTTTTTCTGTACCTATGCATGGGTTTATCAGCGTTTGTTTACTCATATTTCAGTTATTATGCACAAGGCCGTCTTCTGCTGCATGACAATTTTATTGACAATGACAATTTTATTGACAATGACAATTTTATTGAATGACCTCATATCCTTCTGCCAGATGTAAAAGTTGTCGTCATTTTTTTGGCACAAAAAATCTGCAGGGACTCAAAAAACTCACAACCTCCAAAATGGAAAAGTCCAGCGATGTGGTTATTCAACTCTTAGTAATAATCCATCTTGCCCGAGTTCTGACCTAAACAAACCTGACATCCCAAACGATATGTAGGCGTATGTCAAATGTAAATGTTGTTACACTAGTGAAATGAAATTAAATCCACACTAAAAAAATTGCACAACACAGCAACATCAACTGGGGTTGTTCTTTATCATTTCAACCACATAAAATCAGAAGTTAGTTAGTTAGTTAGTTAGTTAGTTAGTTAGTTAGACTCAAAAAACGACTCAAAGAAACCTGACATCACAACGCCTGACACCGCTAACGACTCAACACAGGGACTCACAACTTCCGAAATGGAAAAGTCTAGTTTTGTGGTTATTCAACTCTTAGTAACAATCCATCTTGCCCAAGTTCTGACCTAAACAACAATATGTAGGCACATGTCAACTGTAAATGATGTAGCTGTTGGACTGTAAAAACTTGTTTTAACAACTATTAAGAAGATTACTTTCAATGAGCAATGATGAACTAGACAGCTGACCTGTCTGATATTTATCCCTATTTATCAGGAAGAAATGATTCATTTATGATTCATGATGTTCAGAAGAAATGTCAAAGGGGAACTTTCCGATTACACAGAATCACAGTCCCAGGTTGCATCATTAAAATGCCTTATTTATTTATTTGTTTGTTTGTTTGTTTGTTTGTTTATTTATTTAATAGCAACCAAATCTCTCATAGTATAACATAAACAACAATTCTTTCATCGCCTGACATCAACTAGCTAGCTTAACTAGCTTTAATCGGAATCAGAAAGACACACGCTCTTCATGTGAAACCTTTCTCTAGATCGCCTCATCCTGAAATCTCAAAACCATTGTATCTGTGCTGACAATTTAACCCCGAATGACAACCATTAAAAAGAATAATGGATCTGAGTGTGTTAAATACAGACATCAAGCGAATCAATGTGGCCATTTAGCCGTTAGCTGATATTACCAAGATTGATATTTTATTTGCACAGGAGATAAGTCTATAAGCCTATAAAAATGCTAACGTATTTTGAACACCCTGAAAGCTCATAGCAACGGGAGAATATTTTTGTTATGTTTTGCAACATGTCTAGACAAACATGGGTTCATTTGTCTTCCTCAGAGGTCTGAGTAACATTCAGTGGATTTCTGGGAATTAAAAAGTCTATAGAAATGGGTGATTATATTACAGACACGGGTATGATTGCTCAATATAACGGGCTATAGCTCTCTAAAAGGAACAGTAAATGGATGGAAATGAAGTGAAATTGAAAATACAGATATAGACTTTAAACAAACAAACAAAAAACAGAACATTGGTGCTTAACAGTTCCCCATCTGACAGATGCTACTCATTTCTGGAACCACACTGGATGGAGATGAGCACGTTCTTTATAAAATATAGTTTAAAGATATAATTTAGTGTACATAGAAGATAAACTAAACCATAAATACTCCAATACTTAGTACCACATTGCAAATGGGGCAGAGGGAAATTTTCAAAATGGCAAACACGATTGCAACTTTGTCATTGAATCGCAGATAAAAAACAAGCAAGCAAATAATGCAAATAATGTTTTATTGTGTACATTTCAGATTCAAAAAATGAGTCATTTCTATTTGTGGTATCATTTAGCCCCTTAGTATAAACCATTTAAGGCTTGAATACAAACGTTGTGATTCAGTGTATCCCTGTATGCTAATATTCTTGTATGCTAATACTTTTGAACTGTACACCGAGGCAAAAATATAAAACTAGAATATATTTATTTACATTAAAGACATTTTCACATTACTTTAAATGATGCTGTGGTGTTTATTTTTATTTTATTTGTTACTACCCCTTGTTTCTTGTGTGATGTTTACACTTGGTTTAGCACTTTGTGTTGGATAAACTCGCTAGCTAACGGTTAACAGGCTGCAATTAGCAAACTTTCTCACACAAAATAAGCTGAAGTTGGTGTACATAAATGTCATTTGGTGTGTAAATGTGCTGGGAATAAGACTAAAGACCGTGAAAATTTATATCTTTTGCACTTGTGACATCTAGTGGTGGTTAAAAGAAGACTTTAAACATGGCTGAGTCACCTAAATAGTGCCATATTGGACACGTAGTGCACTAGCAGGCCTAGGAAGCGATCTCTTGACTAAACACTGCTGAATTAGTCAGAAATTGTTGATTTATTTTCTATAACAAGAGTTCTGACAATCCTCCAACTTCAATTTACACGATTATATTAATTTTCTATTAATTGTATTATTATAAACTTAGCGTTTCTATAGCAACAACTTGGATTTACACACCAGGATTTATAGTCCACATAATCTAACCTAATAATTAACTATTAAAGTTGTTCAATTCAACAAAGAACAACATGTGCTTTCTGTAAGGACAAAATATGAAATGTGTATTAAATATAAAGAGTTAAAAAAATAATAATAATAATAATTGGAAAGTTGCTGTGGTGTAATAGGAATAAAACATTTCAATACATTCTGTAATATGTCAAATGAAAAAATGAATAAACTTGATAATGTTTTAAAGTGTAACTCAGCTTCATCAGACCACCACATTGTCTATTAGCGGAATACACCCTGATGAGACATAAGTGTATCACACAGGAGCACACACACACACACACACACACACACACATGGGCATTCACACCTTAAGACATCTAACAGTTTCCAATCCACCAACTGACATGTTTTTGGGAGGTGTGAGGAAACTGAACATATTGAACAGAACACACACACGCACACACACGCACACACACACACAACACCAGTCACCTTGGCTAACATGACTAAACTCTAACCCTAACCCTTGCCCTCGTCACCTCAGGCTTGCTCATTAGAGATAAATTTCAGAGATTAACAGTAACTTCATTTTAAACTTTAGCATTTTCCTGCTATGTTTCTATACGTCTATAAAGCTGCCGTGTTACAAATAAGTTGAAATTAAACACAAATATATATATATAAACAGAGCATAATTATGGCATTGGAAGTCATTTTAATGATATCTTACCTGGTTCAGTCAGTCAGAAAGTTTAAAGAATTGCATTGTATCTGGACCGATGCTAAGATAAAGCCGCATACAGTACAACTATATCAGCTTCCTCAAAGTCCATCCATATTGAAAATGTTTTTTTTGTTTTTTTAAAATGTAATAATATTAATAATAAAGTTGCATGCGCACAGCTTCAGAGATTTATTATAACAATAGAATGTACATGTCTTGCTGCCGAGCTGCAGGTCGGTTAGGACACCAGTGCAGTGCAGTAAGAGGATCCACAAGAGGAGAAAAGAGGATTTGAGGCTTAACCCTGACCTCGAAACACGTCTCCAACCCAGCAAAGATTAAACATACAGAAATACAGAAGTTTTAAAAAGAAAAAGGCGCACACGATTACGTCACACTAATACCAGGTACAGAAAGATTTCTCTGTGCCTCTTGCTTTTTGCCCCAGGGCAACAATGAGGCTAATTGAACTAAAGGTCAACGGAAATCTTTTGTGTAACTACAAAAGCCCAACCTTCCTGCGCTTGCTTACTCGTGTACTCTGTAAATAGCTTGTAATTGAAGTTTAAAGTGGAACTTTCTGGTGATAACTCGCCTTGAAATGTTCAAAAATATCCTTTCATTCCTGTTTTCCAAAATGGCCGCCGTGATAGAGCTGCAGCTTTTAGCATCAGAGTGTTTTCTTCATGTAAAAGTCTGGACTGAGTGAAAACCTGTGTGATATTTGAGTGATATATTTACTCAGTGTGTGTGTGTGGGTCTCTATATAAAAAGATTTTGAGTGAGCTAAAATGTTAGCGTGTTAGCTTTAATAGATCCATTTGCTATCCGATCTACTTTAATGCATAACTGTAGGTGTTCATTTCACCCTGAGAGCTAAATGTGCTCTGTGAATGAATTTAGGTCTTCTCTTCTTTTTTTTTGGCTTTCTTGTCCTATATATTACTTTTGAGCTCATTTAAAAGTGTTAGATGTTAATTCGAGGCTGTAGCGGTGCGTCAGTCATTCAGCACAGGCTGTAGTATTTGAAGACACACACCACCTTATTACTGCTCACAAAGGTCACACTGATGTTATCACTGAGACGATATACAGGAAAAGCACACAGCGTGGGCGTCATGGATTGTAGGTCATTCCGCTCCGCTCTCGCTCACAGCCTCGATTGCGTTGGCGTTTACGCCCTGCGTGTGGTTTTTAGACCAAAGCTGAAATGCTGAGCTGTTGCTCTGCAGCTACGGACACGAAGGCGAACACTGAGGAGGAAACATTTGTGGCATGCGGTGTGACAGACGTACTGCTTATTAAAAAAAATACTGCATGAAAAAAACCTTTTACAAATTTTCAATTCTATTCAATTCAATGCGGGTTGGTTTGTGTAGCAGTTTTAACAAAGCAATAGAAGCTTAACAGAAATATATTCCATTCTAAATTCTGTTGTTTTTATTTATTGTCATTTTTAATTCGGTTTTTATTTATAATTTTAAATGGAATAGATTTTATTTTAGATTTAATTACATTTCATATATTTAATTTAATCTAAATTAATGTAATTTAATGTTATTTAATTTAATTTCATAGATTTCATTTTACACATATTATTATATCGCTCAAAAAAAATCCTATTAAAAAATTGTGTTGACTAGCTGAACCCTAAATATTTAATATATATATATATATATATATATATATATATATGTGTGTGTGTGTGTGTGTGTGTGTGTGTGTGTGTGTGTTTAATGCATATAAACCATATATTCATTTCTGTATATATGCATGGCTTAATAACCGTATCTATACTTATATACAATTACAATAAACATAAAACTGTGTTTATTGTTAATTATATTTAATTATTCAAAACTGTTTATTATTTAATCATTACACAAATATATATATATATATATAAATAAAACAATTTGAGGCAGTATTTTATTAATCATCAGTGGTGTGGTTAATGGCTGTGAAAGCAGCTGAAGTACTCAGTATAGTAACACTTTTACTTTAAAATGTCAGAGGTGAAAGTGGTGAAGGAAGCTTTGGCATCTGCAGGAACTTTAATGTGTACACCAGAGCAGTGACTGTGCTTTAGTAAGCATACAGCAGCACATAAACACAAACATGCTTCTGTCTCGGCAACTCCTGAGAGGTTTTATTATTTAGATGTTTATTAAAAAATAATTAAAAATAGTTTTGATAATGTTTTATAGTGCATTTACAGTGTAGGTGTGTGTACAGTACAGTGCAGCTTCTGGATCTGGATTCAGATTTAAACCTGGGAGTGGGCGTGGCCTAAAGTAGACTGGGAGTAGTTATTGTTGTTGTTGTTGTTGTTGTTGTTTTATTTTGTGAATGTTAAAAATGGCAGCTCCACATCTTGTGTTCATAGTTAGTCTAGAATTGGAGATGACTAATCCCGCTCACACAGGGATTATTTATGGAGCTGCTACGTGTATCTGGTCAGTGTGAGGTAACCTCACTGTATTACTGAATAAACACTCGAACAGTTCAGGGTGTGTTTATCTACATACCTTTACTACAGAGATGTAATCACTCACACTCTCCTTTATCCTTCTTTCTTTCTTTCTTTCTTTCTTTCTTTCTTTCTTTCTTTCTTTCTTTCTTTCTTTCTTTCTTTCTGTCTTCCTTTTTTTCAGACTCTAGCAGCCACAGCTACACATTCTCACTGAAAGTCCTACAGAATTCCTTTGGAAGGCCGGTTAGAGGAAACACATGCACAGAAACAGGAAAGTTAGACAGAGTTACATCAATACTGAACTGTTACTAGGTGACCTGTGTTAAAAACAACAACATCATTCGCATCATTAATGCAGAGTTTCAGTGTATCATTATTTAAAGCTGAAATATCAGTGCAGCAAAAAAATGATCAAACTATGTTTTAGTTTAGAGCAGCACACAAATACAGTATAATATTCCCAGCCTTGGTAAACGTGCAGAATAAACTAACTAACTAACTAACTAACTAACTAACTAACTAACTAACTAACTAACTAATGAATTAACTAACTAATGAACTAACTAACTAATGAATTAATATGAATGTTGAGCGTTTCTGGTCTGCCGTAACTTTTTTATTCTCATTTCCTTTTCCTTCTGTTCTAAAGAAGCCAATGTTTTAAAACACACACACACACACACACACCAGAGGTAAGAGAGCGGATGCCGGTGGATGTTAATGCTCCTGAACACTTTCATCATGGCACACAAACTCGCTCTTCTCTGCCTGTTTGCTCTTCAGTGTAAGTTAAAGTGTGTGTGTGTGTGTGTGTACTATTATAAAATAGTAACCAATCTATTTCTATTATATATAGTTCTGCTGTGTCATGTTTCTATGGTAGCCGTAACAGTGCATTTTTCACTTTTTCTCTTATATAATTCATATATAACCATCAATCTTTCTTTTTTCCACTCCTTCTTCTTCTTCTTTGCATAATCTTTTCTTTTTTTAGTTTATTATTATTATTTTTTTATATAAGGTTTGTTTTTTTGTATTGTTTGGTTTTGGTTTGTTTTTTCTATCTATCTTTCTATCTTTCTTTTTTTTCTGTCATTATTTTTTACATATTCTTTCTAACTTTTTGGTAATTTTTAATTACATTTTTTATTAGTTTTGGGGTTTTTTTTGTTTGCTTTACTCTTTATTTTCTTTCTTTTTTCTTTCTTTTTAGCTTTTTATATTTATATCTTTCTTACTCGTTTCTTTCTTATTTTTTATTTTCATTTTTTATTATAATTTATAAAATTACATTAATTAATGATTACTTATACTTTATTATTTATTTGTTTGTTTGTTTATTCATCACTCATTTCTTTCTTACTTTTTCATATATTAAAAAATATTTTTAGCAGGGTTTTTTTTCTTTTTTTATTAAATCTTATTTTATTTATTTATGTCTACTTTGCTCAATTCTTTCTTACTTTTTGTTTAAATTTTTATTTTCTTTCTTTCTTTCTTTCT
>NC_080721.1:11406049-11411049 GCF_019097595.1 Hemibagrus wyckioides | reverse complement strand
TGATTGAGTGAGTGATTGGTGGTGAGTGAGTGATTGAGTGAGTGATTGAGTGAGTGAGTGAGTGAGTGGTGAGTGAGTGAGTGAGTGAGTGAGTGATTGAGAGAGTGAGTGATTGAGTGAGTGATTGAGTGAGTGATTGAGTGAGTGAGTGGTTCAGTGTGTGAGTGAGTGAGTGAGTGAGTGATTGAGTGAGTGATTGGTGAGTGATTGAGTGAGTGAGTGATTGAGTGAGTGAGTGAGTGGTGAGTGAGTGAGTGGTGATTGGTGGTGAGTGAGTGGTGGTGAGTGATTGAGTGAGTGAGAGTGAGGTGATTGAGTGAGTGAGTGAGTGGTGAGTGATTGAGTGAGTGAGTGAGTGAGTGGTGAGTGGTGAGTGATTGAGTGAGTGAGTGAGTGATTGAGTGGTGAGTGAGTGATTGGTGAGTGAGTGGTGAGTGAGTGATTGGTGGTGAGTGAGTGAGTGAGTGATTGGTGAGTGAGTGAGTGGTGAGTGAGTGATTGAGTGAGTGGTGAGTGAGTGAGTGATTGAGTGGTGAGTGAGTGAGTGATTGGTGAGTGATTGAGTGGTGAGTGAGTGGTGATGGTGAGTGAGTGATTGAGTGAGTGGTGAGTGATTGAGTGAGTGAGTGATGAGTGAGTGATTGGTGAGTGATTGGTGGTGAGTGATTGAGTGAGTGGTGAGTGAGTGAGTGAGTGATTGAGTGAGTGAGTGGTGAGTGAGTGAGTGATGATTGAGTGAGTGAGTGGTGAGTGATTGAGTGAGTGATTGAGTGATTGAGTGATGGTGAGTGAGTGATTGAGTGAGTGAGTGATTGGTGGTGAGTGATTGAGTGAGTGATTGGTGAGTGAGTGAGTGGTGAGTGAGTGATTGAGTGAGTGAGTGGTGAGTGAGTGATTGAGTGGTGAGTGGTGAGTGAGTGATTGGTGAGTGATTGGTGAGTGGTGGTGGTGGTGAGTGATTGGTGAGTGATTGGTGGTGGTGGTGAGTGAGTGATTGAGTGAGTGAGTGGTGAGTGAGTGATTGGTGAGTGAGTGAGTGAGTGAGTGATTGAGTGATTGGTGAGTGGTGGTGAGTGAGTGAGTGAGTGAGTGATTGAGTGAGTGAGTGATGGTGAGTGAGTGAGTGAGTGGTGATTGGTGGTGGTGGTGAGTGATTGATGAGTGAGTGAGTGATTGAGTGAGTGGTGGTGGTGAGTGAGTGATTGAGTGAGTGAGTGAGTGAGTGATTGAGTGGTGGTGGTGATTGGTGGTGAGTGATTGAGTGAGTGAGTGATTGGTGAGTGATTGATGGTGAGTGATTGGTGAGTGTGAGTGAGTGAGTGAGTGATTGAGTGAGTGAGTGGTGGTGAGTGAGTGATTGAGTGAGTGGTGAGGTGAGTGATTGAGTGAGTGATTGAGTGATTGAGTGAGTGAGTGAGTGAGTGATTGGTGGTGAGTGATTGAGTGAGTGAGTGATTGGTGAGTGATTGGTGAGTGAGTGGTGAGTGGTGAGTGATTGGTGAGTGGTGGTGAGTGGTGAGTGGTGAGTGAGTGGTGGTGAGTGATTGAGTGAGTGATTGGTGGTGGTGGTGAGTGAGTGGAGTGATTGGTGAGTGATTGGTGGTGGTGGTGAGTGAGTGAGTGAGTGAGTGAGTGAGTGAGTGAGTGATTGAGTGAGTGAGTGAGTGAGTGATTGAGTGATTGAGTGAGTGAGTGAGTGAGTGAGTGAGTGAGTGATTGAGTGAGTGAGTGAGTGAGTGAGTGAGTGAGTGAGTGATTGAGTGAGTGAGTGAGTGAGTGATTGAGTGAGTGAGTGAGTGATTGAGTGAGTGAGTGAGTGAGTGAGTGATTGAGTGAGTGAGTGAGTGAGTGAGTGAGTGATTGAGTGAGTGAGTGAGTGAGTGAGTGATTGAGTGAGTGAGTGAGTGAGTGAGTGAGTGAGTGAGTGATTGAGTGAGTGAGTGAGTGAGTGAGTGATTGAGTGAGTGAGTGAGTGAGTGATTGAGTGAGTGAGTGAGTGAGTGAGTGATTGAGTGAGTGAGTGAGTGAGTGAGTGATTGAGTGAGTGAGTGAGTGAGTGATTGAGTGAGTGAGTGAGTGAGTGAGTGAGTGAGTGAGTGAGTGAGTGAGTGAGTGAGTGAGTGAGTGAGTGAGTGAGTGAGTGATTGAGTGAGTGAGTGAGTGAGTGAGTGAGTGAGTGAGTGAGTGATGGAGTGAGTGAGTGATTGAGTGAGTGAGTGAGTGAGTGAGTGAGTGAGTGAGTGAGTGAGTGAGTGAGTGAGTGAGTGAGTGAGTGAGTGAGTGAGTGAGTGATTGAGTGAGTGAGTGAGTGATTGAGTGAGTGAGTGAGTGAGTGAGTGAGTGATTGAGTGAGTGAGTGAGTGAGTGAGTGATTGAGTGAGTGAGTGATTGAGAGTGAGTGAGTGAGTGAGTGAGTGAGTGAGTGAGTGAGTGAGTGATTGAGTGAGTGAGTGAGTGAGTGAGTGATTGAGTGAGTGATTGAGTGAGTGAGTGAGTGAGTGAGTGATTGAGTGAGTGAGTGAGTGAGTGATTGAGTGAGTGAGTGAGTGAGTGAGTGAGTGATTGAGTGAGTGAGTGAGTGAGTGAGTGAGTGATTGAGTGAGTGATTGAGTGAGTGAGTGATTGAGTGAGTGAGTGAGTGAGTGAGTGATTGAGTGAGTGAGTGAGTGAGTGAGTGATTGAGTGAGTGATTGAGTGAGTGATTGAGTGAGTGAGTGATTGAGTGAGTGAGTGAGTGAGTGAGTGATTGAGTGAGTGAGTGAGTGATTGAGTGAGTGAGTGATTGAGTGAGTGAGTGATTGAGTGAGTGAGTGATTGAGTGAGTGAGTGAGTGAGTGAGTGAGTGATTGAGTGAGTGAGTGAGTGAGTGAGTGAGTGATTGAGTGAGTGAGTGAGTGAGTGATTGAGTGAGTGAGTGAGTGAGTGATTGAGTGAGTGAGTGAGTGAGTGAGTGAGTGAGTGATTGATTGAGTGAGTGAGTGAGTGAGTGATTGAGTGAGTGAGTGAGTGATTGAGTGAGTGAGTGAGTGTCCAATAAAACATGGCCCCTGATCAGCTAGTACTATTATTATTATTAGTAGTAGAAGTTGTATGTCGGTAATGTACGGTTGTGCTTAAAAGTTTGCATACGCTGAAAGAAATGGTTAAACATTGACAAGATATTTACAAGATTAAACAAGATATTGTTCTTATTTAAGGATAGCGGTCACGTGAAGTCATTAAGTCATAGTTGTTCGACTCTTTTTTAAAACCTAATGATAACTGATATTCACACAAACAACCCTGATCAAAAGTTGACATATCCTTGACTGTTTGGCCACATTATAAACACACAGGTTTACACACAGAGGTTTAAACGACTATTAAAAATAAGTTTCCACACTGGGGTCTGTGTGTAAATAGGCAGTGCGTTTCTCAGCTCATGAGGTGATTCACTGATGTGGCTAGATACTGCACCAGGGGGAAGACAAAAGAACTGTTGATACAAAAAGATATCTCAACACTTGGAAATACTCAGTCAGTATGGTTCCAACACCGATAAACAACTTTGATAAAGAACTTCGAGAGAAATACACACTGCTCTGGAAAAAAAACTGGTGTTCAGGGGGCACAATAAGGAAGTTCTTAATCACAAATGACCTGCATGGTCAAGTTTCCAGGAGAAAGCCGTTACTGCGCCCATATGGACCTGAGTAAAAAGATAAGAACTTTATAAAGCAGGAAAAGGATATTAAAAGATATCTCAACACTCAGTACTGTTCAAACTCTGATAAAGAGGTGGTTGATACTAAGCCATGGTCAGGTAGATCAAGAAAGACCCACTACTGCCAGGAAAATTGTTCAGGATGCAAAGAAAAACCCTTCAAGAGAAAAACAGGCTGCTGTGGAAAAATGTGGTGTTGTTTCAAGGAGCACAATAAGGAGATGCTTGAAAACAAATGACCTGCATGGTCCAGTTACCAGGAGAAAGCTGTTACTGCAGCCATGCTACAAAACGGCCCACTTTCAGTACGCCAGACAGAACCTAGACAATCCTCACAGCTTCTGGACCAGAGTCATTTGGAGTGATGAGACCAAAAATCAACTTTATGGTCACAATCATAAACACTACACTTGGAAAGAAGTCAACAAGGCCTACGGTGAACACCAGTACACCAGTCCCACTGTAAAGCATGGTGGTGGATCTCTTATGTTTTGGGGCTGTGTGAGCTCCAGTGAAACAGGGAAGTTAGTCAGAATTGATGGCAAGATGAATTTATCAGAAAATACTGACAGACAATTTGCATTCTACAGCACGAAAGCTGCACATGGGATGATCTTGGATGTTCCAACATGGCAATGATCCCAAGCACAAGGCCAAGTGAACCTCCAATAGCTACAGCAGGTTCTGGAGTGGCCATCACTGAGATCTCCTGACCTCAATATCATTGAGCCACTTTGGGGAGATCTTAAACGTAGAAGACAACCAAAAAATGTACAGGAGACATTTTGCCAAGAAGAATGGCCACCTGAGAGACCTCATGCACAATTATTACAAAAGACTGCATGCCATCATTGATGCTAAAAGGGATATTAAGAACTAAAGGTCTGCAAACTTTTCCTCATTTTCTTTGAGGATTTTGCCATTCTCTTATGCCTTACATATGAACTTCTTACATCCTGTAAGAAATAAAATTAATTTTATTCCTATTTCCTTTAAATCATTCACATCTTGCAAATTCTCCCAAGGTACACAAACCTTTCAGCACAACTGTATGTTGGTGATATTAATGCACCACTGGCATTCAGCTATTACTATAATAATATAATACAAGCATTAATTAATTATAAATGTTTGTTGTCATGGCAACATTCTCATTCACATGTTCTCCAGCAGCATCGTTACAACCAACAAATACATTATACACACTTTGTGATTTATAAATACAACCAAGAGCATTAGTGCAGCTGGATTTAAGAGAAATAAGTGTCACAGCTTTCATGCAAAAGTATGTGCACCC
>NC_080721.1:11396049-11401049 GCF_019097595.1 Hemibagrus wyckioides | reverse complement strand
TGCGCATCTGCACATGATAAAATGCTTTTTATTGGAAATGGAACCAGAGTCGTCGTGACAGGTGAGTTTCATTTCATTCATTTCCCAAGTTAAGACAAAGGAAAGCTGCAGAACACGACATGCATGCTTTTACAATGTTACTGAGAGTTTAATCAAGGACACTAGAAGTTACAATACCAAAAAGTCATCTACATATTACACTACACACATTACCAAAAGTATATGCACCCCTGATCATCACACCTATGTGACCTTCTTGAAGATCCCACTCTAGAGCTGTGTTTGTACTTATAACCAGC
Organism: Hemibagrus wyckioides; assembly: GCF_019097595.1. Taxonomy (NCBI): domain Eukaryota; kingdom Metazoa; phylum Chordata; class Actinopteri; order Siluriformes; family Bagridae; genus Hemibagrus; species Hemibagrus wyckioides. The sequence goes on along the minus strand of NC_080721.1, from coordinate 11,400,750 downwards.
TATAGACTTTTCTGTTCTTCTCTTCTCTTCTCTTCTCTTCTCTTCTCTTCTCTTCTCTTCTCTTCTCTTCTCTTCTCTTCTCTTCTCTTCTCTTCTCTTCTCTTCTCTTCTGGGTAGGTTTTCCACTAGATGTCAGAGCGTCACTGTGAGGATTTGTGTTAATTCATTCATTCATTCACAAGAGCATTAGTGAGATTCTGATTCATTAGTGAGACTCTGGTGTTGGGATGTTGATGAAGCTCCAGTTCCAGTTCATCCTAAAAGTGTTCATTCAGAGTCAGGGCTCAGTGCAGGACACCTTCACTCCAACCTTCACCTCCACACCATGTCTTCATGGAGCTCAGGAGGGGGTGCACATACTTTTGGCCACAGTGAATTTTTTGTGCAGTATTCAGTATGTATCTTCATTGTGCTTTGAAATATACACTGTCTGAAAAGCTTTTATAATGTTAGACAATGTTTAAAGTACAGGCTTTAAACAGATTTTACCGTGATGTTCATTTATTTATTTATTTATTTATTTATTTTTATTTACATTTATTTATTTATTTATTTATCTATCATTACTGGGACAGGAGAAAAGTGTCTTTTAGGGTTTCAAAAATTAATTTTCCTTTTTTTGATATTTATGTTGATGTACAGTATTCAGTATTCTTTGTGCTTTGCAATACACACTCTGGATATTTTTATTAAAATTAATACTTAACTTCATTTTTTTTTTTGTAAAGAAATCAATATTAAGATATTTGGTACTCTCTATCCATTTATAGTCATCTTTAAAAATTTCTCTCAGCACCTCAGGTAGAAAAAGTAGTTCCTTCTCTATTTTCACGCACTTAAAATTCCAAAATAAACGCAGCTCGTCATAAAAAAGTGAACATCTCTCCATCCTCCAGACTGCTCTACGTGATACAAAGTGCTGAGTCTCCTTCCAGAAAAAAAGAGAAAAAATCTATCTGACGTTGTTTTTAAAATAAATTGTTTATGTTAAGCATCGACTCGAAAATCAGCGCATTCATATAAATACACTATATGCATCATTTGCTATTATCAGACCTGCTGTTATAGAAATATAGCATTAATTAATCTATATATTCTAATATATCCAATATAATATAATATAATATAATATAATATAATATAATATTAAATATAATTAAAAAATATAATTAACACATTTTGTCCAATCAGAATGTAGACAACTAAATAAATATTTATGAAGTTTAGATGTAATAGGTGTGTGTGTGTGTGTGTGTGTGTTGTAGACACAGGTCCGTTAAATCTGTCTGTGGTTGTGTACACCCCGGTGGTGGAGGAGGTGGAGGAGGACGATCCCTCTGTTCTCCTGCAGTGTGTGGTGATGGACACTGTTCCCTCTCAGGTCAGAGTTTGGTGGTTGGTCGATGATGAAGAGCACACAGGATGGACAGAATCAGGCTGGACAGGACAAGACGATTCAGCCTCAGAATACACTCGAGCTCAGATCAGGATTACTGCAGAGGAATGGAGCGAAGCGACCATCGAGTGTGTTGTGAATTATAAAAACCAGACCGTGTCCCGAACTGTGCCACGACCAAGTAAGCAAACTTTAATGTGTTTCTGTGCTTCACCGGTAATTCAGCATTTTGTATTTTGTTTTAAAAATGTCCAGAAATCTGTATGTTAAAAGACCAAACTGAAATCGTGTCGGAATAAGATAAGATAAGATAAGATAAGATAAGATAAGATAAGATAAGATAAGATAAGATAAGATAAGATAAGATAATCCTTTATTCATCCCTCAGCTGGGAAATTTGCATAGTTACAGCGGTAAAGGGATATTAGCTAAAGAAAAAAATATTATCAAGCAAGGTGGCTTGAAATTATAATATATATATATATATATATATATATATATATATATATATATATATATATATATATATATATATATATATATATATATATAACAGAGAGAATTAAAAGATAAACAGCTATATAAAAAATATACAAAATATAGAGTATTTAAATATACGATGGTAATAATAATAATAATTATAATAATAATCATTTGTAATCTGATTATGATTTGACTAGTCACTTTTTATCCGTAACATTTAATAAATATATTTTCTCTCATTTTTCAATTTTTTTTTAATTATTTTATTTCTTACTTTATTATTATTATTATTATTATTGTTATTATTATTATTACAGGTCACTCGGTCTCATGTGCGTGGCTGCTGTACGGAGGCTGCACTGTCGCCATCTTTACCATCGCCGTGGCGATCACTGTGGTTTTGTGTTTAAGAAAAGGTGAATAAACCCACACACCATCTATCTGATCTTCATGATCTGAGAGCTTAGTGGTTCTGCTTTGATTCGCCTGAATTAGTGTAGAAGATACTTCACTACTTTATCATCAACAGCAACAGGATGTGCCCACACAGCAACACCCGAGCACTTGATCTTCAAAACGGGTCTGGACCTGTACACACTGCACTGAGCTAACAGCAGATTAGCTTAAAAACTAGCCTAGATCTAGTGTCTTAGCTTAAAAACTAGTCTGGACCTAGTGTCTTAGCTTAAAACCTAATCTGGACCTGTGCATACTTTACTTAGCTATCAACAGCTTAGCTTAAACCTTCACTTAACATGTTAGCTCAGCAACTAACAACTTTAACATATGTTTAGACCTGTATATGTTTGGCTAGCAACAACGTAGCTTTGAAATGGATCTGGATATGTGTTAACTTAGCTTTAACCACAACGACACGGCTTCAAATAACAACCTAGCATTCTGTGAGGTGTTTCTAATCATATCCTGTCCTCTAGTCCTCTGTCACGAAGATTTATTGTCTTATTTATACATGTCCTGGTTTAAATCAGAATGTTTAATGTTAATGCTAACTTCTGTCAGCTTCAACACAACGGTTTTAACGTTTTTTCCCCCCATTTTCTCTCAGAGAAGCGAATACTTCCAGCTAAAAGGTTTGTCTCACCTCCATTTTATACCTCAAATTCTTCTTCTCCTTTGGGCTTTTCCCTTCAGGGGTCTCCACAGCGAATCATCTCTCTCCCCCTATCCCTATCTTCTGCATCCTCAACACTTGCACCCACTAGCTTCATATCCTCATTTATTACATCCATGTACCTCCTCTTTGGACTTCCTCTTTGCCTCCTGCCATTCAGCTCCATGTCCAACATTTTCCTACCGATATACTCACTCTCCCTCCTCTGAACATGTCCAAACCATCTTAAGCCGTCCTCCCTAACTTCATCCCCCAAGTTAAGCTAATCTTTCTGGTATTTTCAGGCACAGTGATGACGTGGATACTCGGCGTAAACACCGGGCCAAAGGTAAAAATATCTCACATGGATATTCAGATTATTTGTATTAATACGATTAATCTAAAGTTCATGTCGTCTGCTCCTCAGGAAAACAGGAAACACTCAGGAACAATCTACAGAAACCTGCTGAAGTATCGGTATGCTATTGAACCCTGTGCGCACACACACACACACACACACACACACACAAGCTTACTCATGGTCATTTCTTGTCTTTCTGTTTCCATTCAGGAAGTGGAATATTCCTTTTTGAACCCTGAAATATTCAAACGGCAGCCTCCTCCTCCTCCCATCAACTTTGAATAACAAAAGTATAGGAACGTCTGTTTTTTCTTTTCATGTATTTGCTAAGAAAAAGTGTATCTGTACTTTACTTGAGTTCTGGAAACTTGTTACTTTAACTTCACTCCATTTGAAAGACAAATATTTTACTTTTTACTCCACTACATTTCTGTCAAGGTCACTGAGTATAAAGTAGTTACGTTAATAAGAGGGTGATTCCTTTTTCACTGAATGTCGTGAAATTCAGTGGTTTTCTGTCATTTTTTGAACTCTGATCAAAATGGTGGCAAAATGGACGAAGACAGATCATCGGCGCAGTGCAGGCATCCATGGCCATAGTTAGACAGTATGTTCGAGTTTTTAATAAAGAGTAAAGATTCTTTTCGTTTTAAATGTTTGCTTTGTTTCCCGAAAACAAACCACATCGCAGCCTCCATCTCTCCATCCAAACTCTCCATCCAACCATATTGAGGTATGTGTACTTTAAATTTCTGGTAAAAGCTTGAAATGGATATTCCCTGTGCCATGAAGTATGTATGGTAAAGCAAATGTTTTTTTTTTATGTATTTGTTTGCCTAGTTGCACCTGTATTTACAACTTTTACTTGTAATGAAGTAATGTTTGACCAGTAGTATCTGTACTTTCACTCAAGCAAGGAAGTTGTATACTTTGTCCACCTCTGTATTTATTGTAATCTGTTCAATTTATTTATAAAATTTTGCCTACTTTTTGTTTCATGTCTGTAGGTGTTAGACACTCAGGTACACACAGCAATCTCGCTCCATTTTTTAATTTAATTTTATTTTATTTTTTTTTTATGATACTGTGATGTGCAAATTTAGGATTTTCAATAAATCGTTAAAAATAAAATTTTAAATAAAATTCATTAAAAAATGTGTTTCGTGATTTATCTCTTTGAGGTGAATTTACTTGCTGAGGAGTGGGGTTTAATTTAACTTTTATTTAATTAACTAATTTTAAATAAATAAATAAATAAATAAACAAACAAACATTTTTAATCTAGAATTCTGTGCACAGAAGTTGTTGACTGATTCGATTTATTTTTTAGTAAATTTTTATAATAAAATT
>NC_080721.1:11291049-11391049 GCF_019097595.1 Hemibagrus wyckioides | reverse complement strand
GTGAATGAGTGAATGAGTGAGTGAGTGCGTGATGAGTGTATGAGTGAGTGGTGAGTGAATGAGTGTATGAGTGAGTGGTGAGTGAATGAGTGAGTGAGTGGTGAGTGTGTGAGTGAGTGATGAGAGAGTGAGTGATGAGTGAGTGAGTGATGAGTGTGTGAGTGAGTGAGTGATGAGTGTGTGAGTGAGTGAGTGATGAGTGTGTGAGTGATGAGTGAGTGAGTGATGAGTGTGTGAGTGAGTGATGAGTGTGTGAGTGATTTAGTGATGAGTGAGTGAGTGATGAGTGTGTGAGTGAGTGAGTGTGAGTGAGTGAGTGATGAGTGTGTGAGTGAGTGAGTGATGAGTGTGTGAGTGAGGAGTGAGTGATGAGTGTGTGAGTGAGTGAGTGATGAGTGAGTGAGTGATGAGTGTGTGAGTGATGAGTGTGTGAGTGAGTGATGAGTGTGTGAGTGATTTAGTGATGAGTGAGTGAGTGAATGATGAGTGTGTGAGTGAGTGATGAGTGTGTGAGTGATTTAGTGATGAGTGAATGAATGATGAGTGTGTGAGTGAGTGATGAGTGTGTGAGTGAGTGATGAGTGTGTGAGTGATTTAGTGATGAGTGAATGAGTGATGAGTGTGTGAGTGAGTGAGTGAGCAAGATCTTTCTTCCAGCACCACCTGACTGTGTGAAATTTGCCATGAGCCATTGCTTCACCACAAGTCCCAACAAGCTGTAGACCTGACAGGGGAAAAAATATTGATGGGAAAAACAAACACCAGGTCTTGATGAACTGCTCTGAATTAATGCTAGAACTTGTGAAACTCAGTAAGGAAGAAGTTCAAGGTTGCAGAGATGACATGGTGGGGCTTTTTAATAAGATGTGGCCAAGAATTAATTTATTAGCAATTTAAATATCTGGAGATCTACTTTGTGGTCATAAATGTGGGAAATGTTTTATTCTAAAAGAAGAAAGATGCAGAAATATTGACCGACTGGCCACAAGAACATAAAGACACTGGAGTTATTGGGCATGTCCATGGATATATTATTATCACAGTTCACCATAAGCAAATAAGACAGATAAGATAGAAGCCTATTATTAAAAAGATATTTAATTAATGATTTCACCCCCAGAATATTATTACAAAATGTGATTTGCTGAAAAATGCCAGATTTGTTTGAAACCACAGAATCTCTGTTTTCAGTGCATCAGCCATTTTTAAACACCGCCCCTTATGCATATGCATATCAGTTTCAGCCTATTAGTGGGAACACCATGCGCATATATAAACAAAGTCTAGAGCGTACGACTCGTGAAATTCTATCTTCTTTTCTGGCATGAAGATGAGCGTGATGACTCACCAGCATTTAAAATATCTCAGGGAGAAACATCCATTTAAGAAAACAGCATACGCTTCTGAAAATAAATAAATAAAGATAGAATACGTTTCAGGTTTTTTTCATGGCACCCTAGCAGCCTAGCTGGTTCTGTGTCAGCCGAGGGCGTGGCCACCGGGCCGACTCTTTATGTGACTCAGCTGTTCAGACATCTAGGGGAAGTTTACATTTAAAATTCTGGCATTTAGCAGACACCATTATCCACATGACTTACAGTTTACACAACTAAGCAGTTAAGGGCCATACTCAAGAGCGACATCTTGGTGGACCTGGGATTCAAACTTTCCTATCAGCGATCCAAGACCTTAACCACTAAGCTACCACATCTCCCAGTTTGTTCCACCACCTCGGTGCCAGAACAGAAAAGAATCTTGATACCTACCTCTGAACCTGAGAGACAGTGGGACCAGTCAAGCAGTGCTAGTAGATCTGACAAAGCATGGTGCAATACAGGGAGTAATAAATGCTTAGGGTAAGAGGGAGCTGGTCCATTAATAGCTTTGTAGGCAAGCATCAGTGTTTTGAATCTCTACTGGAAGCCAGTGGAGGGAGAGCTACATGTTGTGCTAGTAAAAGTCTTCGGGATGAGTAGGAGGAAGTTACTCAGCGTTCAGTGTCTAATGTTCTTGACACATTCCTCTACGTTGTTGAGTCATCTAGCTGGGTGTTATTGACACCTAAGCTGTGAGCCAGGAGAGAGCTGTTCCTTTAACAATAACAACGTTTTAATATATCTAGAACTGTGGTACAAAAAGCTGATCAAGTTCAAACAACATATGCAAGAAGAAACAGCCCTGAACAGAGGCCAGTCATTGGTCATTTATCACTTTATCCAGCGCTATTTGAATACAGTGAAGAGGCCTAAATCCTGACTGATAAATTTTATGAATGTTTTATATATATATATATATAAAAGAGAGAGAGAGGGCTAGAGACAGGGCTACAGGGCTAGAGACAGGGCTAGAGACAGAGCTACAGGGCTATAGACAGGGCTAGAGACAGAGCTACAGGGCTAGAGACAGAGCTACAGGGCTAGAGACAGGGCTACAGGGCTAGAGACAGGGCTACAGGGCTAGAGACAGGGCTACAGGGCTAGAGACAGGGCTACAGGGCTAGAGACAGAGCTACAGGGCTAGAGACAGGGCTAGAGATAGAGCTACAGGGCTAGAGACAGGGCTAGAGACAGAGCTACATGGCTAGAGACAGATCTACAGGGCTAGAGACAGAGCTACATGGCTAGAGAGAGGGTTAGAGACAGAGCTACAGGGCTATAGACAGGGCTAGAGACAGAGCTACAGGGCTACAGGGCTATAGACAGGGCTAGAGACAGAGCTACAGGGCTAGAGACAGAGCTACAGGGCTAGAGAGAGGGTTAGAGACAGAGCTACAGGGCTAGAGACAGGGCTACAGGGCTAGAGACAGGGCTAGAGACAGAGCTACAGGGCTAGAGACAGGGCTACAGGGCTAGAGACAGGGCTACAGGGCTAGAGACAGGGCTACAGGGCTAGAGACAGGGCTAGAGACAGGGTTAGAGACAGAGCTACAAGGCTAGAGACAGGGCTAGAGACAGGGTTAGAGACAGAGCTACAAGGCTAGAGACAGAGCTACAGGACTATAGACAGGGCTAGAGACAGATCTACAGGGCTAGAGACAGGGTTAGAGACAGAGCTACAGGGCTAGAGACAGATCTACAGGGCTAGAGACAGGGTTAGAGACAGAGCTACATGGCTAGAGACAGATCTACAGGGCTAGAGACAGGGTTAGAGACAGAGCTACAGGGCTAGAGACAGAGCTACATGGCTAGAGAGAGGGTTAGAGACAGAGCTACAGGGCTATAGACAGGGCTAGAGACAGAGCTACAGGGCTAGAGACAGGGCTACAGGGCTAGAGACAGGGCTACAGGGCTAGAGACAGGGCTACAGGGCTAGAGACAGGGCTAGAGACAGGGCTAGAGACAGGGCTAGAGACAGAGCTACAGGGCTAGAGACAGGGTTAGAGACAGAGCTACAGGGCTAGAGACAGAGCTACATGGCTAGAGACAGGGCTAGAGACAGAGCGACAGGGCTAGAGACAGAGCTACAGGGCTAGAGACAGGGTTAGAGACAGAGCTACAGGGCTATAGACAGGGTTAGAGACAGAGCTACAGGGCTAGAGACAGAGCTACAGGGCTAGAGACAGAGCTACAGGGCTAGAGACAGGGTTAGAGACAGAGCTACAGGGCTAGAGACAGAGCTACAGGGTTAGAGACAGAGCTACAGGGTTAGAGACAGGGCTAGAGACAGATCTACATGGCTAGAGACAGGGTTAGAGACAGAGCTACAGGGCTATAGACAGGGCTACAGGGCTAGAGACAGGGCTACAGGGTTAGAGACAGAGCTACAGGGTTAGAGACAGAGCTACAGGGCTAGAGACAGAGCTACAGGGCTAGAGACAGGGCTACAGGGTTAGAGACAGGGCTACAGGGCTAGAGACAGGGCTACATGGCTAGAGACAGGGCTAGAGACAGGGCTAGAGACAGGGCTAGAGACAGGGCTAGAGACAGAGCTACAGGGCTAGAGACAGAGCTACAGGGCTAGAGACAGAGACTGAACTGAATGTGTCTGAACATTACAATACACTGATTGGGCATAACATTATGACCAGGGCCAGGTGTCGTGAATAAGACTGATTATCTCCTCATCATGGCACCTGTTAGTGGGTGGTATATATTAGGCAGTGTATGGATCCATGAACAGGAAGTTCATTGATAAGAGCAATGCAGTGAAAGGGTTCTGGGTTATAGCAGCATCATTAGTAGGGTCAAAAACACCATTGATTAGAATAATAAACAAGTATAAAGGGCTAGACAGGGTGAAAACTGAGACTAAGCATGATTGTACACAAATACAGACCCCAGAGGAAACACAACCTCACAGTGACAAAGCATCCAGAGACTGTTTATCTACAATCAGACCCAAAGACATGACTGACATCGAGCGCCGGAGACTAGATCCACATCAGTGACATGACAGAGATGAGAAACGCTGAGAAAGACATTAGATGATCCACACTGCTTCTCCCTCCAGAATGTTCCACTTTAGCCGCAAAGACACTGATATGGAATGCTAGTCACTCCACGTACTGATAAACGGCAACCAGAAGTGGAGTAGGAACAACTACTGAGGACCCTTACAGTACAGTGACTGAAGGTCCATGTGTTTATATAACGAAGGAACAGGAAATGACCTCAACTCTGAAGCGAGAGCGCCCTCTAGCGGCTCGGAGGAAGTATAAGCCGTGATGGATGTTACAGACCGTACAAAATGCTCCACAGCAGCTTTATAATGTAATCAGGTACACAGATGTCATGGTGGTGTACCATCAAACCAGTACATTGTCTCATCGCCCTGTGGAAGAGAAGATAGTCAATATGTCTGAATGGGTGGAAAAATAACAGAGACATGCAAACACATCAAAGAGCTTAACAACAGCCTGACTCACAATCCACTGACTCACATCCTGCACAAGACATTTTCACACAATGAGCATTTCTCCCTCTGTGTGTGTGTGTGTGTGTGTGTGTGCAAACATGCTTAGGCATTGAGAGAGAGAGAGAGAGAGAGAGAGAGAGAGAGAGAGAGAGAGAAAGAGAGAGAGAGAGAGAGATTTAACAACAATAACAACTCGTCCCTGTGGTAATAAGTGAAGTTTTCCGAGTGTAATTACAGCTACTCGTTTTTCACATGCTGTAAATATGCACATAAACTAAAAACAGTACTTATTATACAGCATGCCCACACTGCACCCTGCACCCTGAACCAGGAGCAGCAGGAGATATTCGGACCTTCACTCTTATAAAGATATTTATTTTTCTCGCATTGGGAAAACATTAGCAGCATTTTAACGCTGCTTTAAGAAAACAAATATGTCTGGAGTTCCTGTGAATGTTCTCACGTCTCGTGTTTCCAGGGTGTTTCCTCTGCGTCCTTTCCGGTTTCCTCACACCTCCCAACAACATGCCGTTCAGTAGAGACTCCAGATTGCTCCTGGGTGTGAACGTGTCTCATCCAGGGTGGATTACAATATACAACGAGATTCCAGTCGAACCCACAGCCAGGATCCTGAAAGATGTGACAGAACCACAGAGCAGTCTCTCTTTGCTGCATTTGAAACTGGCCAATTGTGAGGTCAGGCATGAGGAAGATAACAAGATAGAGGTTTCCTCCGAGTGCGTTACACTAACCTGAGACCCAGCAGGAGCAGCAGCTGGATAAGAGGTGATTGGCTGGATTCAGGTGTCTCAGAGGAAGTAGGTGGCCTTCGTCTTCCCCATGGTGTAAAGCTGTGGAGGTTAATATGAAGCTCATATGAAAGCAGACACTCAGGACTTTATCACTTGTAATTGAAAGAGACAAAATTAGAGTTGGAGAAACAGAAACGAAGGAAGGAAGGAAGGAAGGAAGGAAGAAAGAAAGAAAGAAAGAAAGAAAGAAAGAAAGAAAGAAAGAAAGAAAGAAAGAAAGAAAGAAAGAAAGAAAGAAATAGACTAGGTGGAGAAACTGCGAGATAAAGGGGAAGATAGACAGGAAAAATGATGAGAGGTAGAAGGATAGAAAGATGCAAAAGACAGAAAGATAAAGAGACTTACAAAGAAAGAAAGAAAGAAAGAAAGAAAGAAAGAAAGAAAGAAAGAAAAATAGACTAGGTGGAGAAACTGCGAGATAGAGGGGAAGATAGACAGGACAAAAGAAGAGAGAGGAAGGAGGATAGAAAGATGCAAAAGACAGAAAGATAAAGAGACAAGAACAAGAATAAAACAAGAACAAATATTTTCCACAGAAATGTTTGTATCTTCAAAGTAAATGTTGATATCAAACCCATTTCTGCTCTCTGAGACGCTCCGAGTGTTTGTTCATGTAAAAAGCAGCTCAGATCTGATCTTCAACCAGTAAAATTCTGTGTAAGGTTCTCCAACAGAGGGAAAAACACACGTCTAAAACACACTGAAAGCCAACAGACTCGTTTTAGATCAGACTCACAGCCTGAACATCAATCATTTCTTTATTATAGTGATGGTCCCAGAAGTCCAGAGCGCTGGTAAAAAGAGTTAAAGGTGTTTTAATGAGTCATGTGTGTGTGTGTGTGTGTGTTTGTGTTATATCAGTGGATGTTTATTAGATTTATGACTGATTTGATGTCACCGTCATCATCACCTTCACCAACACCTCACTCTGCACTTTCCTGAATCTACTCTACATTTCTGCATACACTCTATATCTGATGACGTGCAGCAGAGAGACTGCCTGGGGGATGTAACTGAAACGTATTTCTCTGCATCTCACTCTATGTGTGTGTGTGTGTGTGTGTGTGTGTGCTACAAACCTGTCATAGCATGAATGCATTGTGTGTGAAAATAACTGTGCAGAAGTGGTAGAGCGAGGTATCTTTTGGATGTCATTTACACTCCGTTGCACAAGACCATGTGTTCGAACGTTTGAGTGTGTGTGTGTGTATGTGTGTGTGTCAGACTTTCGGGCTCGGCAGAAGTTTGAGTCAAGTTGTGTAGGATTTTAGGGATTAGTCCCTGTGTGTGTGTGTGTGTGTGAGAGAGAGAGAGAGAGAGAGAGAGAGAGAGAAAATGACACACCCTGCACAATTGGAGAGTCATAAAACACACACTCACACACATAATCCCTTTACTACATTCATATATATTTACCACACACTGACACATTTTTAGCTAAAAACATACCGCGAGGAGGAGAGAGACCGGACGAGAATGCAGAAAATATATATTTTATATTTAAGTGCACAAAAAAGAGAAACAAGATCTATAAAACGAGGTCTGTGAGGCTGTTGCGCGTGAAGAAGAAAGAAAAGAAGAAAAACGACAAGGAAAGCTTGAGAAAAAACAACCAGAACTTATCCAGAACAGTAGCACTAATGTAGCATAACATGAAACACGTGACATGTGACACGGTCACGTGACTCGCCGGGGCTGATGGGTAACATAGTTCGGCGTCGATTTTGCCGTAAGCATGAGCCTTGGGGTTTTGCGGTTATCAGAAAATAAGATGTTCTTGATTAAATGAGAACATTGTTAGCATTAGCAGGATCGTGATGGACCTTCCTTAAAGCTAGCTGTTTTATGACTCCTCTAAACCCGCGGCATAAAAAGTTGTTAGCGTTAGCCTGCGTTTATTTAAATGAGGTTTGCTTCCAGGATCACGCTCCATGAGGAAGTCTGCTACCATGTAACTAGTCACGCGGTATGAGAAACCGTGACGTGCTAACAATGCTAATTAGGCCGACGGCGCCGTTTTTTAAATTGTTTAGTCATGCAGGAGCTGTGATGGAAAAGTGAAAAGATGATCAAAACAAACCAGCCGACTGTCCAAACCACCCGAAAAACAAACAGTCACCAGGAGAAAGACGGCCGCGGCTAGCCATGAGTCGTGACAGTACGAATGCTAGCACAGTATAAGGACAGGCAAGATGATTGACAGCCACTTAGACACGCCTCTTCGTGTTGATTTTGCTGAAGAACCACAGAGACTCGAGTTCCTCCTCGGAACAGACGTGTGAGTGATGCTGAGGAACACGAGGAGAAGATATTTCTATGAAACATGCAGAAAAATCTTTAGAGTAACGTGACTAGATTTCATACAGATGATGTGGTCAGGTATAAACCTAAAACTGGACTTATTAGAGGGAGATTTTCATTCAGTGTAAATAAACGAACGATATTCAGGCTGTGAGTCTGATTTAAAACAAGTCTGTTGGCTTTCAGTGTGTTTTAGACGTGTGTTTTTCCCTCTGTTGGAGAACCTTACAGAGAATGTTACTGGTTAAAGATCAGATCTGAGCTGCTTTTTAGATAAACAAACACTTGGAGCGTCTCAGAGAGCAGAAATGGGTTTGAGATCAACATTTACTTTGAAGATACAAACATTTGTGGGGAGAAAAACTGACCGTTTTTGTTTAATTAGAACAAACTATGAATATACCATCTCTAGTAGGCTAAATAAAGACAGAACTCCTTCTAAAACACTACAAATTCTGATAAATAAAGTGTCTACTTTCATATGAGCTTCATATTAACCACCACTGTGGAGTGAGACATGACAAAGACACTCAATCATCAACATGGACACCAGAAAAACAGGGAAATTCCATATTCTGGGCGTCTGGGGGAAATGACGTAAGAAATGAAGCGACTTGTTTGCAAGTTTTTACTCTGAGGGTCGTGTGATTAGGCAGAAAGGTTAAAGATCTGGAAGACATGTTAATAAACAGACACCTGTATCGATCTATTGTGAATAAAAACATGAAAATAAACAAACAAATAAATAAATAAATAAAAATTCTGTGAGGAAAATTAGACCAAAAACATGAGACAGGAGTGAGAAATAAAAGCAGACCAGAATCCGAATATTTTATTGATCCGTTCAGAGAAACTGTTTGACTCACTGAGTCATTTAAGGAGTCATTTATTTTTTGCTTCAGCTTGTTGAAATAAAATACAATAAAATTAAATTCAATAAACTAAAATTAAATTAAATACAATAAAATCTAATTAAATTAAATTAAATTAAATTAAATTAAATTAAATTAAATTAAATTAAATTAAATTAAATTAAATTAAATTAAATTAAATTAAATTAAATTAAATTAAATTAAAGATCTAGATTTTTGCTGGATGTCTTCTCAGGGAGTTTTTCCCTTACCACCGTCGCCTATGGCCTGCTCATTAGAGACCAAAATAAACTTTAATTTTCAACTTTATCATTTTTATTCAAAGTTTTATTGATACGTTAAACATTGTTCTACGAATAAACATTTTTTATTTATTAATTCAGACAGAAACAAAGCCCTCGTCATCATCAGTTCAGACACCGAGCTCCTTTTCCTCTGAGCCGAACGTGCAACTAAAACCTGCCGTGATTTTCCTGTTCGGGTTCGAATGGACACGACGGAGATACAGAAAAGACGAACGTCGCTTATTGTCGTTTAATAACTGCTTTTCCTTCTCAACTTCTGGTAAACACTCGAGAGTTTTCTGACTGAAAGATTTCCAGCCTTCGGTCGCTCTGCACTCGGCATGCGAGCTTGTGCTGCTGCGGGGAAAAAAAAATACAGAGATGTGTTCCAACTTTGTGCTGAGAGTTTCCAGATGTGAGGAACTCTGTGTGTGTGTGTGTGTGGGTGTGTGTGTGTGTATGTGTGTGTGTGTGTCCTCTGCTCTTCTCTGGAACACTAAAGCGGAGAGAAAATAGACGGCTATGCAACTCATCCCCACCCTGTCCACATTACAGTCCCAAAGCATCGAATTACACTAGTGTGTGTGCATGTGTGTGTGTGTGTGTGTGTGTGTGTGTGTGTGTGTGTGTGTGTGTGTTTCGGCCCTCCTCCGTAGCATACTAACACTGTAGGTGGTGGGTTGTACTTTTTTTTTTGCCCGAGCGAGTGGGAGGATTCAGGATCTCAGCCAAGATGTGACAGCAGCAGAGGAAGGTCGAGCACCAAATTGCTGAAGAGAAGGAGAAAGGAGCGGCTGAAATGGCGGAACAGGTAATGCCTTTTCCTTCTTCTTCTTTTTCTCCTTCTTTTTTTTCCTTTGTTTCTTTCTTTCTTTTTTTTTGGAAGTTTACTGCTAAACTACGAGAGTGCACTGAGAGATAAATAAATAAATAAATAAATAAATTAACCAGTCTTCAAGTTGCTTGAAGAAAGAAAAGAAGGAGAAAAGAAGTTGTTGAGAGAAACAGCACAAGGTTTGAGTCAGGAATTTTTTCCCCTCAGCCGTGAAGTCTTGCTAGAATTATGCGTTAGAGTTTATTTTCTTCGGAAGAAAAAAGGTTTTTTTTCGGTCAGCGCAGCTACGTGTCACCTACAGCAGGCATGTCAGGAATTCTCTGTGGACCAGATAGAACCTGAGGACCAACGCTGCTTTGCACACACACACACACACACATGCCTGAGCTGTCCGGATTCCTTTTTTATTTATTTTTAAACACCTTTCTGAGCTTTTCCGACATTCCGATTCGCTTCCATGGAACGTTTTTTACCTGGGCTTTGATTCTCCTGTTGGACGGAGTGAGACGAGGTGAAGGTTTATCAGGAGAGTCGATGAAACTTTCGAGTCTTTTACTGGATCTGACCTTCTGCATTTCCTGAATTCATACCAATCATTTTAATTGAGGCCATATGCTCCTTCCACTGGGCGTCTCTCCATTGTGTGTGTGTGTGTGAGTGTGTGTGAGTGTGTGTTTGTGGAAACGGAAAGCATGAGGAATCAATCAGTTCATCTGCATTCCTTCATAGAACGCAGAGAGAACACGCTTCGCGCAGAGAGGAAACGGAGCCGAGGTCAAACCTGGGCAAGGAACGGGCTGTCCACTTTATTAGGAACACCCAGACACCTGGTCATACATGCGTACAGGATAAAAGTGTGCAGCTCTCTCTCTCTCTCTCTCTCTCTCTCTCTTTCTTTCTCACACACACACACTTAAATGCAGAATTATGCATTTAAGACCTTCTGGGATTTTCAGGCACGACCCTCTCCTATCTCGATCTGCTCTCGGAAAACAGTTCTGTGAGCAGAAACGTCTTGTCCATGAGAGAAGTCTGAGGTTCAAGAGGACAGGATGCTAAATAATCGCTCTTTACAGCCGCGCTGAGGAGAAAAGCAGCTCAGTTCAGCAGGTCAGGTCTGGAAGACGATGGGAGAAGGTACATATCAGGGATCTGAGGCTACACTGGGGATCAAACTGGAACAAGACTGGGAAGTTTTTCGATTTTAATCAAGTCGTAGAAATGTTCCGCTCCAAACGTGAGACAAATATCTCTAGAAGGTTAACCTGATGGATCGATAGGTCACAGGTCTGGTTTGTCCTTTCTTGAGATGGTGTAGAATGCTGCAGAAATTGATTGAGGTGATCATCAGATTATGGATTAACACACCGGATTGAACCCGAGCTGAATCTCAGAGCAGCTCACAGCTCACATGGCCTGGCCACACCCACTGACTGGAGAACCTTACAGCCGTGTTCATGTCAGTAAATAAAAGCGTTGACATTCGACACGACAATGCGAAAGTTTATTCCAAAGCCAAAGTGCAGGTTTTCTACTGACAGTGAGCTCCAGTGGGTCTTCATCTGTCTCGCCCCAAGTGTGTGTGTGTGTGAGAGGGAGCATGAGGCTCAGAGACCAGGCTCGACTGGTTTAAACAGCACCGTCTTTTCCCCTCCGAGGCCTAGAGAGTTCAGGATGTGATGTTTTCGGGCTCAGGTGTGTCCGTGGGTAAACAGTGTGCAGGGGGCGGGGCTGTCAGGGCTTGACCTGCAGGTATTACAGGTATGGTGATGCACTGAGCAGAATTTGAATGTCAACTGTTTTAAAACAGTTTTCAATCTGTGAGGAGAAGAAAGAGTATTGTGTGCGTGTGTGTGTGTGTGTGCGTGTGTGTGTGTGTGTGTGTGTGTGCG
Organism: Hemibagrus wyckioides; assembly: GCF_019097595.1. Lineage (NCBI taxonomy): Eukaryota > Metazoa > Chordata > Actinopteri > Siluriformes > Bagridae > Hemibagrus > Hemibagrus wyckioides. The sequence continues at coordinate 11,379,199 of NC_080721.1, read as the reverse complement.
TGTGTGTGTGTGTGTGTGTGTGTGTGCGTGTGTGTGTTTCCTCAGTTGAAATGTTTCCTGCTCTATTAAACAACTACTTTTTTTTGAGATTGTGGATTCTTCATAACAGCTTTAAAACTAAATTCTCTCTCTCTGTGTTTATCTGTCTTTCTCTCTCTCTGCCTGTCTGTCTCTCTCTATCTCTCTCTGTCTGTCTCTCTGTTTTCTCTCTCTCTGTCTGTCTATCTGTCTTTCTCTGTATATCTCTCTCTCTCTGTCTGTCTTTCTCTCTGTCTGTCTCTCTTGTTTTCTCTCTCTCTCTTTCTCTTTCTCTCTCTCTCTTTCTCTCTGTCTCTTTGTATATCTCTCTTTCTTTCTCTCTGCCCCCCCCCCCACCCCCTCTCTCTCTCTGTTGTTCAGTTTTCAGACCTGGAGAAGGCCATCAACACTCTGGTCACGAACTTCCACTCTGCTTCGGCTGATAAAGGCTCCACGCTCAAGACAGATGAATTTAAGAGCCTTCTTTCCTCGCAGCTGCCCAACCTGGTCAAGGTAAAGGCCACGCCCGCTTACTTTCCTCACACACAGTCAGGGTGCGGCTGCGGCTCCCTGTTAGGAAACTCCAAACCAGCCTGTGCTCCACCGCAGGCCTGGCTGCCCTGCTCGTACATGGATATGGGTTTCAGCCTCAGTGGTTTAGACGGCGTGTGTCAGACAGCGACGCCGGAGACGGACGGAGGGAAAGGAAAGAGTTCAGGCGGGTGTAGGAGGTTCGGTTTGTGTTGCGGTCGCAGGCTGCCTCGGGAATAAAGTGGAATTTCTGGAAAGGAGGAAAAATGATAATTGCTCACAGTTTGACATGATGAAGTTTTGCGACAGGTTTATAAAACAACAGAATAAAGCAACAGATTCAGACGTCAGCGTCGGCTCTGAAGGTTAATCCTCAGAGACAGGAAACAGGAAATCAGCCGTGAGATCAGGAGACATGCCACAGCAGATTCCTCTGGAGCTACAGTGTGTTTACTGACCTCCAGTTTTCCAGAGTGTTCATTAGTTCACACTGACGCACTCTTTACTCCAACATTTTACACCTGAAACACTTTCACTCTTTTTATTAACCTTCTGTTACATGAACATTAATAACATTACGTTATTAACTCTGTATTAACTCTAATCCGGGGATTTTCGGCTGTAGGAGAACGTTAAAGTGAGGGTCAGTGTGTAACGGGTCAGGAATCAGGGCTGAGGTTAAACTACAGCTCTCTCGTCCACACCACAGAAACAGCTGAGGAAGAAAGGGCAGGAAAGTTTCAGACATTTAAACCGCTTCTGTTTATAAACTGCTTCCTGTCCGAGTCTCTCACTTCATCCTCATCTTTCTGTGGAATTTCATTCTGTACAAGTTCACTTAGGCTTCTACAGTCTGAAGAAATAAAAAAATATAGATCTAAAACTTTGTTAAACAGATAGATAGATAGATAGATAGATAGATAGATAGATAGATAGATAGATAGATAGATAGATAGATAGATAGATAGATAGATAGATAGATAGATAGATAGATAGATAGATAAAATGAAATTTGATACAGAAAGACTGAGGAAAAGCAGCAGAAGAAACAAAAAAAGTATAGAAAACAAGAAGGAAAGAGAAAAAAGGAGCAAAAAGAAATGAGAAAAGAACAGAAGCAAACAAAAAAATGAAAGGAAGAAAAACAAAACAAACAGACAAAAAGGAAAGAAAGAAAGAAAGAAAGAAAGAAAGAAAGAAAGAAAGAAAGAAAGAAAGAAAGAAAGAAAGAGAAGCCCAGGTACACTGAACACTGCCACTGCTGGATATTAATAAAGAAAGTCACTTCATACTTTCCCTCTGTTTATAGTAACAACATGTTGTGAACGTTGTGGAGCGATAAACATTGTGTATGTTGTAGAAATTGTGTTTGTTATGTTTGTTGCATAAACAAGTGAGTTATCTATCTATCCATTCACCTGTCTGTCTATCTATCTATCTATCTATCTATCTATCTATCTATCTATCTATCTATCTATCTATCTATCTATCTATCCATTCACCTGTCTGTCTGTCTATCTGTCTGTCTACCATGTCATGACTCTGTGTGTGTGTGTGTGTGTGTGTGTTCCCGTTTCAGACTGGAGGCACGGACGCAGGGTTTGGGGAAGTGCTGAAGCAGATGGGGGTGAAGGATGGAGAGGGAATATCCTTCAAACAGTTCTGGAACCTGATCCAGAGCTTGGCCACGTCCCAGTTCGGCCTCCTGAGCCACGAGAAAGTGTCCAAATGCACCTGCCTTCTACTGTGAGCCCTCGCTCTTCAGTTAGGTCAAGACGGAGGGATGATGGTTTCCATGGTTTCTAGCCAACAAATCTCTCTCTCTCTTTCTCTCTCTCTCTCTCTCTCTCTCTCTCTCAGAACACTAATTGTACGTTATTGAAAAGTTTATCTGATGATGAATTTGCTGATCCACTACAAGTCATTTCATGCCTCTTACCAAAAGTCTAAAGGGACCACAAACGTGTACTTTAATTCATGATCAAACTGGAGTTTTGTAAAAAATAAATAAATAAAAAATAAATAAATAAATAAATAAATGTTTTGTTTTCCAGAATGTTTGTACCTGAAATTGATATGGAGAGCTTTTCTACATGTAACCTTAGCGATGTACGGCGTTGTGTTTAATGTGTGTTTGTGTAACAGTGCTGTTCTCTACTTCCTGTTTTTACAATACACTACAGGTTTATACACCTGACCAGACCAGGGCTCTGACTCTTTATTAACCATTATAGATAGATAGATAGATAGATAGATAGATAGATAGATAGATAGATAGATAGATAGATAGATAGATAGATAGATAGATAGATAGATAGATAGATAGATAGATAGATAGATAGATAGATAGATAGATAGAGTCAGAAATTAATTGTCTAAGAAACATTTCTAAGGGATAATAATAATAATAAGCTTATTAAGCAAAACAGAATGTTGGCTTTTTCAAGCCTTGTTTCACTTGTTCAAGATGATGTTGTTAGGTATAAACAATGGACTTACAGTTGTGCTCATAAGTTTCCATACCCTGGCAGAATTTATGATTTCTTGGCTATTTTTCAGAGAATATGAATGATAACACAAAAACTTTTCTGAAGCCATTTATTGTCAAACGACTGTGTTTACTCTTTTTAAATCATAATGACAACAGAAACTACCCAAATGACCCTGATCAAAAGTTTACATACCCTGGTGATTTTGACCTGATAACGCACAAGTTGACACAAACGGGTTTGAATGGCTATTAAAGGTAATCATCCTCACCTGTGATCTGTTTGCTTGTAATTAGTGTGTGTGTATAAAAGGTCAATGAGTTTCTGGACTCCTGACAGACCCTTGCATCTTTCATCCAGTGCTGCACTGACGTTTCTGGATTCTGAGTCATGGGGAAAGCAAAAGAATTGTCAAAGGATATGCGGGAAATGGTAGTTGAACTGTATGAAAACAGAAAAGGGACATAAAAAGATATCCAAGGAATTGAGAATGCCAATCAGCAGTGTTCAAACTCTAATAAAGAAGTAGAAAATGAGGGGTTCTGTTGAAACCAAACCACGGTCAAGTAGACCAACAAAAATTTCAGCCACAACTGCCCACAAATAACTTCAGGTGAAATACAGGACTCTCTGAAAACATGTGGTGTGGCTGTTTCAAGATGCACAATAAGGAGGCATTTGAAGAAAGATGGGCTGCATGGTCGAGTTGCCAGAAGAAAGCCATTATTACGCAAATGCCACAAAGTATCCCGCTTACAATACGCCAAACAGCACAGAGACAAGCCTCAAACCTTCTGGCACAAAGTCATTTGGAGTGATGAGACCAAAATTGAACTTTTTGGCCACAACCATAAACGCTACATTTGGAGAGGAGTCAACAAGGCCTATGATGAAAGGTACACTATTCCTACTGTGAAACACAGAGGTGGATCGCTGCTGTTTTGGGGATGTGTGAGCTACAAAGGCACAAGAAATTTGGTCAAAATTGATGGCAAGATGAATGCAGTATGTTATCAAAAAATACTGGAGGAAAATTTGCACTCATCAGCCCGGAAGCTGCGCATGGGACGTAAATGGACGTTCCAACATGACAATGATCCAAAACACAAGGCCAAGTCGACCTGTCATTGGCTACAGCAGAATAAAGTGAAGGTTCTGGAGTGGCCATCTCAGTCTCCTGACCTCAATATCATTGAGCCACTCTGGGGAGATCTCAAACATGCAGTTCATGCAAGACAGCCCAAGAATTTACAGGAACTGGAGGCTTTTTGCCAATAAGAATGGGCAGCTTTACCATCTGAGAAGATAAAGAGCCTCATCCACAACTACCACAAAAGACTTCAAGCTGTGATTGATGTTAAAGGGGGCAATACACGGTATTAAGAACTGGGGTATGTAAACTTTTGATCAGAGTCATTTGGGTAGTTTCTGTTGTCATTATGATTTAAAAAGAGTAAACACAATTGATTGATAATAAATGGCTTCAGCCAAACACTAACCATGAGTGAAAGAAAAGTTTTTGTGTTATCATTTATATTCTCTGAAAAATGGCCAAGAAATCATAAATTCTGGGACTTGGGGCATCGGAATAGGGGGGGTTTTGTCAGGAACAGCTGGACAGTTCCCTGCCATGCCCGGAGGAGGCGCTGGCAGGTGAACCTTGGAAGCCTGCTTTATTTTTTATATTTTGTGCCACGCCTTTCCTATTGTTCTCGTTCCCGCAGTGTCACCTGTTCCCCATTAGTCCTAATGTTGTGCCCTATAAACAGGTATCCTTTTGTACCTGCCAGTCATTGTTCTATGTTCTGGTTTTTGTTCATGTTTAACATGTTTCAGGTTTTGGTTTTGTGTAGTGTCATGTCTTCGTCGTTAGGTTAGTCTACCCCATGTCCTGTGTTTACGTTAATGAAGCAGTGGTATTTGAATCCTGCATATGGGTCTAGTCCATGGTGTGCGGACGCACGCACCCCCACAGAGGTCCGGGTTCAGAGGTACATGACAGAATGACCGGCCGTGTTCTAAGACCCAGCGGGATTCCCAGCTAGTTCCTGTCTCCAGCAAGGATTTGCAGCCTGCTGCCGCTCCGCGATGGAGTTCCGCGGAGGACGACGCTTGATCCCATGTCTCAGGGGGCATCCCCCTTTTTATTGGACCCCATGGAAGTGTGGTTCCACCACCTTGCCAGCCAGGGACGCAACCCCAAGATGGAGTTTCCGTGGAGGACGTCGCTTGGCACCACAGGTGGAAGATGCTTGCCTCCCATCTCTTGCCAGGGCTGGATGTCAACTTGCTCCTGGAACCTGGGTCATCACCATAGGGGGGGGTTATGTTAGGAACAGCTGGACAGTTCCCTGCCATGCCCGGAGGGGTCGCTGGCAGGTGAACCTTGGAAGCCTGCTTTATTGTGTGTATTTTGTGCCACGCCTTTCCTTTTGTTCTCGGTCCCACCGTGTCACCTGTTCCCCATTAGTCCTAATGTTTTGCCCTATAAATAGGGATCCTTTTGTACCTGTCTTTGCTGGTTATTGTTCTATGTTCTGGTTTTTGTTCATGTTTAACATGTTAAACTTTAAATAATAATTACATGTTAAACTAATTTTTATTCTTAATTTTTATTTGTGATGCTGCTTTGTGACAACATCTGTTGTTAAACATTGTTCTACAAATAAAAATTTTTTATTTATTAACTCAGATGGAACCAAAACCATCGTCATCAATTTTGGACACCGAGCTCCTTTTCCACCGAGCCGAGTGTGCGACTAAAACCTGATACGATGGTGATACAGCATGTATGTGCATGTGTGTGTGTGTGTGTGTGTGTGTGTGTGTGTTTCAGCCCTCCTCCATAGCATACTAACACTGTAGGTGGTGGGTTGTTCTTTTCATTTTGCCCGAGCGAATGGGAGGATTCAGGATCTCAGCCAAGATGTGACAGCAGCAGAGGAAGGTTGAGCACCAAACTGCTGAAGAGAAGGAGAAAGGAGCGGCTGAAATGGCGAAACAGGTAATGACTTTTCCTTCTTCTTCTTCTTCTTCTTCATTTTTTTCCTTTCTTTTTTTTTGACTTGCTAGAATTATGCGTTACAGTTTGTTTTTGTTGGGAAAAAATAAGAGAAGGGTTTTTTTGGTCAGCACAGCTACATGTCAGGCATGTCAGGAATTCTCTGTGGGCCAGATAGAACCTGAGGACCGACGCTGCTTTGCACACGCACACACACACACACACACACACACGCCTGAGCTGTCCAGATTCGTTTTTATTGTTTCATTTATTTTTAAACAAAACTTCCTGAGCTTTTTCAACATTCCGGTTCGCTTCCATGGAACGTTTTTTACCTGGGCTTTGATCCTCCTGTTGGACGGAGTGAGACGAGGTGAAGGTTTATCAGGAGAGTCGATGAAACTTTCGAGTCTTTTACTGGATCTGACCTTCTGCACTTTATTAGGAACACCCAGACACCTGGTCGTACACACTCACACACACACTCACACACACACACGTCTGTGCCCAACACGTCGTCGTTGGTGATGCAGAATTATGCATTTAAGACCTTCTGGGATTTTCAGGCTCGACCGTCTCGTATCTTGATCTGCTAAAACAGTTCTGTGAGCAGAAACACAAACCTGCATGACCCACTGGGAAGCGCAGCACAACTCTGATGGAAATAGACCCCACCCACCATCACTTTACATTTTACCCACAATTCTCCGCTAGGAAGCGCAAGTGTAAACCAGGCATGGCAAGGCGCATAGTACAATATTAAGTAGTCCTGACATTTTGAATAAAATTGACGAGGCTTTCACACTTCACAAAATGCAGAAAACGAAGTTAGAAGACTTTTTATTCCTCAGGTTTTAACACAAACAAGACTAGCAACATAATCAAGACCAAAATTTAAAATTCCTGCTTTGAACAGCCCCTTCCGTTGCAACTAGACATGCATGTAATTCCCCGAAGTACTGCCCAACAACACTGCAGTTTCCATAAAGGAAAAATAAACATAATAAATTTAAGAAGTGCAGCTTCATACTGTCTGGCAATATTGTTGCAGCCTAAGCTTCCATGTGCACTTTATTCAGCGGAGAATTGTGGGTAAAATTGATGGTGGGCGGGGTCTATTTCCATCAGAGTCGCGCAGCGCTGCCCAGTGGGTCATGCAGGTTTGTGGTTCGAGCGGCGCTGCTCAGGTTGGTCCGTGCTGCTCGACTGAAACTGGTCCATGCTGCACTATCCACTGGGCTGCGCAAGTAAACCAGTTCGTCTCTGCACTATCCGGACTGTCGCGCTGCTCTGTCCATTGCGCCGCGCAGATATTTGGTCCGCCCAGGGCGGCTCAATCGGGGGGCGCGGTTTCGTCCCACTTTTGATGTGTTCGGCTTCCCATATACCACTATTTTTTTTGAGATTGTGGATTCTTCATGACAGCTTCAAAACTAAATTCTCTCTCTCTGTGTTTATCTGTCTTTCTCTCTCTCTGCCTGTCTGTCTCTCTTTCTCTGTCTGTCTCTCTGTTTCTCTCTCTCTGTCTGTCTTTCTGTCCCTCTCTCTCTGACTTTATCTCTTTCTCTGTCTGTCTCTTTCTCTCTCTATCTCTGTGTATCTCTCTTTTTCTCTCTGTCTCTCTCTCTCTCTCTCTGTTGTTCAGTTTTCAGACCTGGAGAAGGCCATCGCCACTCTGGTCACGAACTTCCACTCTGCTTCGGCTGATAAAGGCTCCACGCTCAAGACAGATGAATTTAAGCGCCTTCTTTCCTCCCAGCTGCCCAACCTGGTCAAGGTAAAGGCCACGCCCGCTTACTTTCCTCACACACAGTCAGGGTGCGGCTGCGGCTCCCTGTTAGGAAACTCCAAACCAGCCTGTGCTCTGAAAGAATCTGAAAGTGAGGGTCAGTGTGTAACGGGTCAGGAATCGGGGCTGATGTTAAACTACTGCTCTCTCATCCACACCGCAGAAACAGCTGAGGAAGAAAGGGCAGGAAAAAAGAACAAAAGCAAACAAAGAAATAAAAGGAAGAAAAAAGAAAGAAAGAAAGAAAGAAAGAAAGAAAGAAAGAAAGAAAGAAAGAAAGAAAGAAAGAAAGAAAGAAAGAAAGAAAGAAAGAAAGAAAGAAAGAAATGAGAAAAGAACAAATGCAAACAAAGAAATGTAAGGAAGAAAAAAAGACACAAACAGACAAAAATTAAAGAAAACATGAAGGAAAGAAATAAGGGAACAAGAAGGAAGGAAGGAAGGAATGTGAAAGTTCCAGTGTGAGAAACTGAGTGCAGGTGTTTAGATCAGAGTTGTGATGAGAGTGATTCAGGTCTGGGGATGTGAGGTAGTGCCCTGACTCGGGGGAGGTGTTAGTCAGTGGTGATGTGAGGTAGTGCCCTGACTCAATGTTGTGTTTGTTGCATAAACAAGTGTTGATTTTTTTTCTTCTTTACACTGGAGACTCCTTCCACACACGATATAAACACCTCTGTGTTATAAACCATGTCATGACTCTGTGTGTGTGTGTGTGTGTGTGTGTGTGTTCCCGTTTCAGACTGGAGGCACGGACGCAGGGTTTGGGGAGGTGCTGAAGCAGATGGGGGTGAAGGATGGAGAGGGAATATCCTTCAAACAGTTCTGGAACCTGATCCAGAGCTTGGCCACGTCCCAGTTCGGCCTCATGAGCCACGAGAAAGTGTCCAAATGCCTTCTACTGTGAGCCCTCGCTCAAGACAGAGGGATGATGGTTTCCATGGTTTCTAGCCAACAAATCTCTCTCTCTCTCTCCCTCTCTTTCTCTTTCTCTCTCTCTCTCTCTCTCTCAGAACACTAATTGTACGTTATTGAAAAGTTTATCTGATGATGAATTTGCTGATCCACTACAAGTCATTTCATGCCTCTTACCAAAAGTAGATCGTCTAAAGGGACCACAAACGTTAAAGTGTACTTTAATTCATGATCAAACTGGAGTTTTGTAATTAATAAATAAATAAATAAATAAATAAATAAATAAATGTTTTGTTTTCCAGAATGTTTGTACCTGAAATTGATATGGAGAGCTTTTCTACATGTAACCTTAGCGATGTACGGCGTTGTGTTTAATGTGTGTTTGTGTAACAGTGCTGTTCTCTACTTCCTGTTTTTACAATACACTACAGGTTTATACACCTGACCAGACCAGGGCTCTGACTCTTTATTAACTGATGGATAGATGGATAGATGGATGGATGGATGTAAGAACAAAAAACAAAACAAAGAAAAATATGAAAGCAAGAAGGAAAAAGAAACAAACAAACAAACAAACGACAAGAAACAGACAAACATAAAGAAAGCTGATAAAATATCTGGGGGTTTGATGTTATAGGAAAATAACCAATGAGGTGACGGTGTTAAGAGTTAATATTAACAGAGTAATTATTACACTTTTTTATTACACGAGCACGCGCATTCATATAAACCGTTAATTAGCAGCAGTACGACTGTAGAGCTTCTGTTACAGAAAATTAATCAACAGCTTCTGACCAATCACAATCCAGAATTCCTCTGCGCAGTTTTATAAAAACCGAATAACCACAGGGGGCGTATGAAAAGCGACACTGTCCGTGACGTCATGCCCAGGTCGTGCTCTGATTGGCTGGCTTGCACACTGGCTGTCTTAGGAAGAAGAAGACAGCCATTTTCGTGAGGTCGAAAGGTAAGTCTTTACATGTTTCTACAGACTAAATTACGAGTATTGTATTTCAGTTCAGATTTAAAGACTTACATTTCAGTAAGGGGATATTAAAGCAAAAAAAAAGAAAACACTAATGCAACTAACGTTATGTACACATACACAACACTGGCGCAGCGTAGTTAGCCCGCTCACATATATATATATATATATATATATATATATATATATATACTGACATTATGATTCAAAATAGTCACAGCTATCTTGGTAAGCATTTGGAGCTACAGATCGTGTGAGTAATTTGTGGCATGGAAGCGAGCAAATACATATCCCCACTCTACACCAGAGACCGATTAAAAAACCTGGTGGCAAACGTGGAGGAAAATATTACACACTGCCTTGGAGAACATCAACAGTGCGCAGGGATTGTGCAGGTTGTGCGCAACATGTGTTGCTACGCATGCGTAGTAAAAAAAAGAAAAAAAAAGAAAAGTGGATATATTTGCAGAGCCAAATATCAAGTTTCATGTCCATAAACATTACAACACACACACACGTGCGATTTATATTTGAATTAAAGTGTATAGAAAGACACAAACCTGGGGTGTACACTCCAAGCTTCCATGGTTTCCTATATTCTTAGGGCAGCGATTCGATATTTGACGATACCACACAATCTGCTATGATACGATATGACTTAGTGTCCTCGAACCGATATGTGATGACAGAATCCGAGCAGGTCTACCGTTCATTTCTGAATGTTAATGGCACATATCCATGTCTATAACACCACCCATATTATAACTGTTTACATGCTGCTTCTGCACATTTTATACAATAGCTGATGTGCATTTCAGACTGACCACCCACTGCTGCTATGTGTTTACAAGAAGCCCCTGCTTTCACAATGCAGAATGTATACTGGTCCGCACTATTTTGTGTGTGTTCTGTACTGTTTTGTTTTGTCTTGCACCGTTTGCACATGATGTGAGTAGGACAACTTACTTTCAGTCCTTAGCTCTGTGTTGTGTTCATGTAACTCTATGTTGTTTTATGTAGCACCAGGGTCCTGGAGAAATGTCGTTTACTGTGTCATCTATATATATGGTTGACATGACAATAAAAGCTTCTTGACTCTTGATAGAGAGTCCGAGTTCTCAGATTGTCACACCCATAGCACAAGCACGGCAGTAAAAGTACATGCAGTTATGCCAAATTAATAAACGTACATCATTTTAGAAAAACTCAGTATTCAGTGTTTGTTTTGTTATATTAAATTTAGACATTTTCTCCAGATGCCCAGACACTGCTCTGCCACTGGCTGCAAGTCACGTGACAACAAAGAGGCTCGATTAGCTGGAGTCACCTTTCACAGGTGAGTGAGAGCTCTTATTTTACCTAGATGTCAGCTTCCTTAATCAAAATGTTCATATATTTTCATTCAAATATATTTAATGTTCTACAGGGCGGAGTTTCCCTTTAAACATTGACGGACAAATGATTCGTAATCCATCTTGTCTCAAAATGATGTCTTTATGTTGACTTTTTCTAAATTTTTCAGTTGTTTCTTGATAACGTTTAGGTTGCCGAAGAAGGGAAACCCTCGCCGCACCACCTGGATTGTCAATGCTCGACGTAAAGGTCCCGGAGGAAAAGGGTTATGGGAGCCTCAGAGTGACTACATCTATTTCTGCTCCAAACATTTCACCCCTGACAGCTTCGAGCTCTCTGGAGTCAGGTGTGTGTGTGTGTGTGTTGCAGATGCACCAACTTTACCCCACGTCCAGATTTACATTCATTACAAGTGAAGCAGGATCCAGACCACGCCCACACCCACTAAAGGGTCTCATTTAGTTTTAGTTAATTTAGGTCAAATGATGCGTTAGTGAGAGCGTCAGTCTAGTCAGTTTGACAGATCAGTGATGTGCAGTAGAGCGTGTCACTGGAGCAGGAACTTAAAGGTTATCAGAAGCTAAAACACATCCTGCTGTAGTCCCTTTTACAGAAACATAGCTAAGATTCCTAAAGAATTTACTGTGGTTGAGGTCTAAATGCTTGACATCTCACTTTTTTCTCTACAGTGGATACCGCAGGCTGAAAGATGATGCGGTGCCCATGCTGGTTGAAATCATTCCTGGGCAAAAAGGCAAGTCCTCAAGAGGAAGAGGCAAAACACGGAATGAGGACAGACAGCTGAGGTATGTCTCACCTCATACCTGACTCAAAAAAATAAAGTGCTAGGTATGGCTTCTGTGTCAGCCCCAGTGAAGTGGGCGTGGCCCCTGTGTCAGCCCCCAGTGGAGTAGGTGTGGTCTCCATATCAGCCCCACTGATGTAAGCATGGCCTCTGTGTCAGTCAAATGAAGTGAAGTAGGCGTGGCCTCTGTGTCAGCCCCCAGTGGAGTAGGTGCAGTCTCCATATCAGCCCCATTGAAGTAGGCGTGGCCTCTGTGTCAGTCAAATGAAGTGAAGTAGGCGTGGCCTCTGTGTCAGCCCCCAGTGGAGTAAGTGTGGCTCCATATCAGCCTCAGTTAAGTAGGCGTGGCCTCTGTGTCAGTCAAATGAAGGGAAGTAGGCATGATCTCTGTGTTAGCCCCAGTGAGGGGGGCGTGGCCTATGTGTCATCCCAGTGAAGGTGTTGTCTGTGTGTTTGCACCAGGGAGTGTGGCATGGCCTCTGTGTCAGCCTCTTTGAAATGGGTGTGGCCTCTGTGTCAGTCTTCAGTGGAGTAGGTGTGGCCTCTGTCTTAGCCACCAGTGGAGTGGGTGTGGCCTTTGTGTCAGCCTACAGTAGAGTAGGTGTGGTCTCTGTGTTGGCTTCAGCGAAGAGGGGTGTGGCCTCTGTGTTAACCCCCAGTGGAGTAGGCGTGGCCTCTGTGTTAACCCCCAGTGAAGTGGATGTGGCCTTTTTGTCAGCCTACAGTGGAATAGGCGTGAAGGAGTAGGTGTGGCCTCTGTGTTAGACCCAAGTGGAGTGGGTGTGGCCTATGTGTGAGCCCCTCAGTTAAGTGGATGTGGCCTATGTGCCAGCCTACAGTGGAGTGGGTGTGGGCTATGTGTAAGCCCAGGTGAAGTAGGCGTGGCTTACCAATTTTTTTTTACTATTAACAAAACAGTTAATGAATCATTAAATCACCCTGAATCATCTCTATATGAAACAGCTCTGAATCAGTGTTATATTTAATCACTGACCTTTTAAATGTCATTTTTTTCTTGAACCAGCTCATTGATCACTTGTTGAGAAGCAGAGATACACACACACACACACACACACACAGTACTGATCTAGTATTTAACAGAAATCTTTATATATGACTGTGTGTATGTGTAGAAATGGATCTGATGATGTACTGTGTGTATAAGAAACATCAGAGCTACCTGTTGTTTATTTGATCTGAATTTCTCTTCAGCAGCACGAGCAGATCTGATAAAGAGAGCTCAGACGGTAAGGAGACCCAGATTAAAGTGGCTCTGGTGCACATTGTGCAAAATGCAGGAGCTGAGAGCATCAAGATCACCAAAGAAGAACATCAGAATGAAACATCTCCTCTGTTATCGTTACCTTTACAAGAACCTGCACCTGATCAATCCACTCCACCTTCTCCGTCCCGCTATATGAGGCGCCTGCCTCCACCTCCCGGCTTTTACCTTGCCAAAGAACACAGCTACGCTCAGCTCTGCCCGCTGGAGTGGCGCAAACGCTACGAGAAAGCCACGGACAATTTGGAAAAGGCGCTGCGTTTGCTCAGAGCTGCCCGTCGCCGGGAAAACCGTCTCCGCCTCACGCTGCTGCGCCTCCAGGAGAACAGACTCAAACAGACGTTATCTCAAATGCAAGATCGACGGAAGGAGAGTCACGAAAGCCAAGGCAGGTCGAGTCGTCAGAGTGGGAAGCGGGACAGATCTGGAGAAGACAGGAGTCTGGAAGTGATGGAAGAGAATGAGATGGAAGGCACGGGTGAAGAAATGGAGCTTCTTACAGACGGAGCTGCTAAGCTGAGGGACGGCGTGGAAGACGAGGAAGGCTGCTGTTTTTACTGCGGACGAGGAAGAGAGGACGAGGAAACCAAAGAAACCAGAGATCAAGTGGGATCTCAAAGAAGTGCAGCGTTCCGAGGCAGAAGAGGAAAAGGCACAAGAGAGACGGCACAGAGCTCGGCTGAATCGAAGGTCCGGTCGAAACCTCCCAGCAATCCTGAGCAACTTACCCTTCTTCACTCTCAGCCTGAAATGCTCCTGCAGATGCACACGCTTCCTGGACCTACACAATCCACAGCAACGTTCCAGGAAGTGACTTCTTCACCACAGCTCCAGCATCTCCACCTCCTGCAACCTGACCTGGGCCTTCTCCATCCAGACACGCAAACCACGGACATGAGCATCACCCAGAGCGAGGACGGAGGAGGTGGGATGTGTCACGTGTTTTTGGTTCCCGTGTCTTCTGAAACCACAGACAAGAACGGGATCGGCGTCGGTGTTGAAGGCTTGATTCCGAAAACCCAGACGATTGTGATGACGGAAGAAACCTTCCAGCACGACGTTAGCGAACAAGGAGGCGACGACATGGCGCTGAGTCCGAGTGGACTGAGGGGTAATCAGAATGACCAGCAGACAAACATCAGAGCCGCGCTGCTGGGTGGAGACGTCACACAGAGACTGAAAGAACATCTGGAAGGGTTTCAGCTGCAGCTTAGCAGTGAATTTATTGATTAGTTATGCTAATTGATTTTTGTTTTTTGTTTGCAATATTTCCTGTCTGGAGATACTTCATTAGGGAAGCCTGTATATCTGCTCACTGCAGCTATCCAATCAGCAAAGCATTAAATAATGCAGATTCACGACTTAGCGTTTACATCCAATGAGTTTCTCCTCTGAGTGCGGAACCGGGAAACAGATGATGACAGAAGATCGGAGGAGACTCGCAGAAAAGCATCACAAACACATTGAACCTTGAGGAATTCCAGTCTACAGCAGGCACCAGATCAGAAACCAGACAGTTTAAGATTCTTTTTTTTTTTTATCTTTCTTTAACGTCCAAGTCTAAGAATTTGCATGAGGAGCAGGTTTCTAGCTGTTCCTAATAAAGTGGACGGTGAGAGTACAGCCCTTTATTGTGTTGATGCGGTGCTTTTACAGAATTTTAAGGGATGTAAATTTAATATTGCATTTCAAAGGTGTTGAGAAAGCAGTCGTGAGCTAGCTGCTGATGCTTATCAACTGCAATAATTAATAATAATAATAATAATATCATCAACCTCTCAGTCTGATTCATGTCAGCATATTTGCCTATATTTGCATATTCACGTAATATTTCATAGTGTGGTGAAACAGCTAGCTCATAGATACTCGATTTAGATGTTTATCGTTTATTAAACATAAACTCTAGCATGGGTGTGGCTTCAGCAGGCAGAGAAGATGTAGCGTAACTGGTGCAATCAGAGCAAAGTGTTATTATTATTCAGCAATATTATAACAGAAGAATATTCAGTAAGAGGTATTTTAAAAAGTGTGTCAAAGCCCAGGATTGTTGTGATATAAAGATATTAATAGCTCATGAGTGTGTTTGTTTGTTTGTTTGTTTGTTTGTTTTATTTTCATAATTTGATCTAAACTCTAGTTTTATTTATAGCTGGTAGAATGTTTTGTTGTTGTGGCTGATTTTGGAAGAAAAAAAAAGTTGACTTTATAGGATGTACTATAGAGGAACAAATTATTTAATTTCTTCAAGCACTTGGTTTTGTTGATAAATAAAAAATATTTTTATACAAAGAAATGTTTTGATTCTATCTATCTATCTATCTATCTATCTATCTATCTATCTATCTATCTATCTATTGTCTGTCTGTCTATATGTCTGTCTGTCTGTCTCTATGTCTCTATCTGTCTGTCTGTCTGTCTGTCTGTCTGTCTGTCTGTGTATGTATCTACAGTGAGGGAAAAAATGATTTGATCCCCTGCTGATTTTGTACGTTTGCCCACTGACAATGAAATGATCAGTCTGTAATTTTAATGGTAGGTGTATTTGAACAGTGAGAGGCAGAATAACAACAAAAAAATCCAGAAAAACACATTTCAGAAAAGTTCTACATTGATTTGCATTTTAATAGTGAAATAAGTATTTGACCCCCTATCAATCAGAAAGATTTCTGGCTCCCAGGTGTCTTTTATACAGGTAAGGAGCTGAGATTACAGTAGGAGCACTCTCGGGGAGTGCTCTTAATCTCAGCTCGTTACCTGTATGAAACCCACCTGTCTACAGAAGGAAGCAATCAATCAGATTCCAAACTCTCCATCATGGCCAAGACCAAAGAGCTGTCCATGGATGTCAGGGACAAGATTGTAGACCTACACAAGGCTGGAATGAGCTACAAGACCATCGCCAAGCAGCTTGGTGAGAAGGTGACAACAGTTGGTGCGATTATTCCCAAATGGAAGAAACACAAAAGGACTGTCAATCTTCCTCGGTCAGGGGCTCCATGCAAGATCTCACCTCATGGAGTTTCAATGATCATGAGAACGGCGAGGAATCAGCCCAGAATTACACTGGAGGATTTTGTCAATGATCTCAAGGCAGCTGGGACCACAGTCACCAAGAAAATAATTGGTAACACACTACGCCGTGAAAGACTGAAATCCTGTAGCGCCCGCAAGGTCCCCCTGCTAAAGTAAGCACATGTACAGGCTCATGTGAGATGTGAGATGTGTGCAAACCTGGTGGCCAACTACAAGAAATGTCTGACGTCTGTGATTGCCAACAAGGGTTTGCCACCAAGCACTAAGTCATGTTTTGCAAAGGGGTCAAATACTTATTTCACTCAATAAAATGCAAATCAATGTAGAACTTTTCTGAAATGTGTTTTTCTGGATTTTTATTGTTGTTATTCTGTCTCTTACTGTTCAGATAAACCTACCATTAAAATTACAGACTGATCATTTCTTTGTCAGTCGGCAAACGTACAAAATCAGCAGGGGATCAAAACATTTTTTCCCTCACTGTATGTATGTATGTATGTATGTATCTATCTATTCATCTATCTATCTATCTAAGTAGAGAAGTAGAGAATGAGGTACAGAGACAGAGAGATAGATAGATAGATAGATAGAGAGAGAGAGAGAGAGAGAGAGAGAGAGAGATTTCACATTCCAGCATATATTATATATATAAAAAAACAAAAAATGTAGTAAATATATATATATTCTCCAGGTCATGAAGTGTGTATGCACCTGAACTTACACAAAACCAAAAGTCCTGCAACTTACACTAACCACCAGATGGCGCAACACCTCTACAAATCCATTACAAATCTTTAAAGAATAGAAGAATAGAGAATAGATGTATTTTTTAATTTTTCTGCACAGTTCCTTTTCCCAACCTTCTGATCAAACCTTTACAGATAGAGAGAGATTTAAGGCTCAGTGTACAAGTACATACATGTCCCGAGCTCTTTATAGCTGTGGGTCTAAAGTTGTATTGTAAGTCAACTACACGTTTAACGAGTCGCTAAAGGCCCGATCACACTTCTGTACATGTTCTATTCAGAGCCTATTGTAGTCGTGTTATGCATAACAGACTCCTCTGAATGAGCCTCACAGCCCCATTTCCAAATAATAGCCTGGAGTTTAATTCCAAATAAATACACAGAGCTTTTAGATAATTACGAGTCAGTGGTGAGGAGTCATGTGTCGACGTGCACGAGTCGAATCATCTGATTCACAATGAGTCGAGTCTCTAAATGATTCGTCTAGCTTATATCATATTCTGAAGATCTAAAATGGATCATTTGAAATGTCCAAATAAATAAAATAAACCGAAACAAAATAGGGAGTAAAATAAATCTGTAAACGTGTGTACATTCATCATAATCAAGTATAATAATATATATATATATATATATATATATATATATATATATATATATATATATATATATATAAATATATCCAAAATACGAGTCTGGTTTGTGAGAGAAAATAAAGTGCTGTATATTTTAAGTTTAATATATTATACAATACTTTTTTAAAAATGTGATAAATGTATATAAGAGTGACATTGTGATTTTTAAGGCATATCTTTGAGCAATAAACTTTTATAAAGAAAAGTAGGTGATGAAAATTATGAACATGATTCATATCATTGTGTTTAATTTACTTCATGGGCCATCATTTGTAATCCCACCTAATTAAAGCAAGGAATAAATAAAGAGAAATATGCTGGATGACTATTAAATCGTATTTTTGTCTGAATCTCTGAGCTAAATGACACGAATCGCTGAGAGAAAAGGATATGCGAATCTCACAACCCGCGCACGAAGTTCTGATTGGTCCGCGTAAATGGGAGGCCACGCCCACGCCCGCTCTGTGTATATAAAGCGGCTCTCAGCGCTCGAGAGCTTCACATGTTACCTGTCGGCTCTGGGTTTCGGGGTTTGTTTACTTTACAGATGGTGGTTCAGGTGGAGCCTCGTATCCGCTACAGCAGCAAGAGGATGGAGACAAATCAGCCTAAAGTGGAGGCTAATATCTTACTACTCGGAGCTGAAAATGTGGGGAAGTCTGGTGAGTTTGTGTGCTGTGTAAAAAAAAAAAAAAGCTTTTAAAACTCTGACTCGCGATATATGTGTTATTTTGCATTATCAGTCTCTACCGAGTGTTTTATCACATGCATTGTGCACAGGTCATTAAAAATATTCTTTTTTCTTTCTCTTTCCTTTCTCTTCTCAGCACTAACAGTGCGTTTCCTGACCAGAAGATTTATTGGAGAATACGGCTCTATAGGTAAGCAGCACCTTCTGGAACTCTATAGAGATTTATTAAAGTTGATGACTTCTCCCAGTTCACTAAATTATTTCCTTCTTCCAGAATCCATATACAGTCATCATGATAAGATCGACGGCCGAGACATCTGCTTCAACATCTGGGACTCCCTTTATCCACAGGTAAGAAAGCTCATTCTGTTAGTGTCTTGTGTGTATGGTTCTAGCTAACTAGATTTAAATAAGTGATGGACCGAACTTTTGCATTCTTTTAAGACTTGCGTCTGAGTCACAAATGGTTCAGTTCAGAAGAGTTGGAGATTAATTGCGTATATTAATGCTTAACCCAGGAGCTGTAGGTCAAATCAAGGTTCGCCCTCGATGTCCCTCAGGGTTCCGTGTAGAAACCAGACCAGAGTGTTTCCCTGAATGAAAGGTTAACATGTAGAATCATTTCTAAGAGAATTAATCATTCTAAAAACCAAGGTATTATAAAAACAGGCGAATATCAGTATAAATGTCTGAGAGTTAAGGTAATGATTTGGTTCAGACTTTAGTCTATTAAACTAGAGTTTAATAGAAGTCTGTTTGATAGTCTGGGTTTAAAAATGAAGTAAAGGCAACCCTGAAACAACAGTATGATGTAACAACTTGAAGGTCATCTCATTTCACAATCCTATTTTCACAGAACGCTGAAGAGGTGGGTCACATCAGCGACCGGCAGCTCCAGTGGTCCGACGGCTTCATCCTGGTCTACAGCATCTGCGACCGGGCGAGCTTCAACGTGGTGCGACAGCAGGTCCAACGCATCCGCCAAGCACAGCAGAAGCTCTCCAGCTCTGCACCGCTCATCATCGTAGGGAATAAACGAGACCTGCAGCACCGGCGTGCCGTATCCAGCGAGGAAGGCCGCCTCCTGGCGCTCTCGGCTGACTGCGGCTTCTTCGAGATTTCTGCGGCCGAAGCCTACCACGGCGTCCTCATGGTGTTCCACGAGCTGCTGGACCTGATCCGTGAGGCCAGGGCGCTCAAAAAGGGCACGGCCGGCTTCAGGGGCATCGTCAGGAGTATGTCTGCAGTATTCGGAAGGAAGAGGACCGAGTAGAACAGTTTTCTAGGAAAGAGGAACGAATACTGCGTCCACATTGGACTAAGATTATTGACTATGATATTTGGATTTGAATGCTCTGTGAATGTTCGAATTCAGAGACTCTTATCGCCGGTTCATAGGGACGATACTGTTGCCTTGTACCACAGCACTGTTAAATCCTTCAATCTGATTGGTGTTCATTTACTAGTACTTGTCTCGCAGATGTTCAACATTTTTTTAAGTACATAGAAATGGATAAAAAAGCTCAATGTGGCGACAATGAATGGAAAACTGCAGTGATGTTAGAGAAATAAATCACTGTGGCACGTTATAGGAAAGTAATCAGCTTCATTGTTTCCTTTAACCGCACAGCCCCATGGGTTCATTCTTTACATATTGTATTAAAAAAAGCCCTTCATACAAACAAGAGGCTATTTCTATGCAAAACGGACGTGCAGTGCATCATGAACTTTATCTATGAACAAACCACATCACCCCGATGACCATCCTCCCTCTGATAGCACTAGAGTTTTACACACACACAAGTTTGAATCTATTTTCTTGAACTTCACTGACTGCAGTGTGTGGAAATCTGAATCATCATCTGCCCACACAGACGAGTCGTTATTCAAAGCTCAGGATCCGCCTCGAGTCAGACGGACTCAGATAAAGCGTTGTACTCTGTTCACACTGACCGCTGAAGCGTTACGTTACTCCGTTACACCCTGACGGCTTGTAACGTCCTCGAATGAACCTATACCCAAACAGATGTGGCACAAATCAGTTTCTTTTGTGTTGCTGCTGCTCTCGTTGCTTGTGTATATTTTGTTAATAGTACAGAGAACTCTATGCTAATTTTTTTTTAAAATATAATAAAACATGAAGTCATCATGAAGTGGGGTTTTTTTTTTACACAAATAATCTACCTGGGCAAAAGAAAATATGCCATGAAATAGAGCTTATTTATAAAAAAAAATAATAAATATTACTATTAAGGCTATTTGAAGACATTTTTAATTATTTATTATGTAATCATTTAAAAATAAGTCAAATAAAACCAGAACAGAAATTTCTGTGAAACTATTTATAGTGATAAGTAATAGTAGTATTAATAGGAAGAATAATAAGAAATTCCAATAGTGATAATATTAAGAATAAAAATAAGAAGAATAATCCATAAAGTTGTGTATCTGCAAAAACCTCTCTCAAAAATATATATTTGAGAGGTTTTTGCAGAGAGCTTAAATTTCATATATATATATATATATATATATATATATATATATTTATTTATTTATTTATTTATTTATTTAAATAAATGAATATTTTATTAAAGCTGTGTGTAAGGGATATGACACACCAACTGTGACTAGACCCTGAAGTCCTGCAAGAGTCGATGATGAGGTTGTCGGGCATTGGTGTGAAGAGCAAGCTTGAGGTCAGTGATGACCCCTAACCTGACCCCACCATCACAATTCTGATAGATAGATAGGTAAACTAGATGTAATCTATGAATTAACAATATGTAAATTGTACAATTATATTAGACAGAGAAAATGTAGCAGAATGTACAGGATAGTGATACACAAGTGTCCTAGCGGTGTAGTGTAGAGGTCAGGAGATTTATGGTTGTGGGGAAAAAACAGGCCCTGAAACTGCTGGTTCTGGTGCGGATGGTACTGTATCTCCTCCTATACAAGACAGTGGTGAGACCGGCCATGCTGTATGGTTTAGAAACAGAGTCACTGAGGAAGAGACAGGGGTCAGAGCTGGAGGTAGCAGAGCTGAAGATGTTGAGGTTCTCTTTGGGAGTGACAAGGTTGGACAGGATTAGGAACGAGTACATCAGAGGGACGGCTCATGTTGGACGTTTGGGGGACAAAGTTAGGGAGGACAGATTAAGATGGTTTGGACATGTTCATAGGAGGGAGAGTGAGTATATTGGTAGGAGAATGTTGGACATGGAGGAGGTATATGGATGTAATAAATCAGGATATGAAGCTAGTGGGTGCAAGTGTTAAGGATGCAGAAGATAGGGATAGGTGGAGAGAGATGATTCGCTGTGGCCACCCCTGAAGGGAAAAGCCGAAAGAAGAAGAAGAATCATCATCATCATCATCATCATTATTATTATAAACTGAGACAAGTAACAAAGACTTAACTTTTAGTTGCTGTATCAGAGCTGTTATGGGAAATAATCAACAGGTTTGCTGAAGCGGAGTCACCGTCACCTGGCTGAAGCGGGTTATTTTCCTACAACAGCACGACTCCATCAGTCGCCCGGCCGCAGCAACACGAGGTCACGCAGCATGGAGCAGGAACATTCCAGAAATTTGTGTTTGTGTGCATAAATAAGGCTTTTATTAAAATAAATGCCCTCGCTGCGAGACAACAAGCAAGAGCCAAACCTGACATTACACCCCACACACGCTGCGTGAGAACAAGAGAGAGAAAAAAGCAGGGTCCTCTGGGTAGAACCCTCCGCTGCGTAGGCGTTCAACGGTGGAAACGGTTGGCATGGCGATGGCCACGGAAACCCTTGGCGCTGGATGCCGTTCGTCATCTTCTTACATCACAAGAGCCTACATCCAAACACAAAGCTCAAGGACACACACATCCAAATTACAGCCACACTACTCCTACACGTGCTGCGTGTGTGTGTGTGTTTATGCATGTGTGTGTGTGTGTGTTTATGTGTGTGTGTGTGTTTGTGTGTGTGTGTGTGTTTATGTGTGTGTGTGTGTGTTTATGTGTGTGTGTTTGTGTGTGTGTGGTAATTAAACAGCAAAAATGGTTTGAACTTCACGATGTTGCTGTGGAGATGTTGAATAAAATTTGTGATTAAAAAAAAGAATTCTATAGTTTTGGGAAAAAGGGAAGAAAGAAATTTATGATTTAAAAAAGAAAGAATGAAAATGTAACGTTTAAAAAGGAAAGAATTTTTTGATTTTTTGAAAAAGGGAAGGAAAAGAGTTTTTCATTTAAAAATGGGGAAAAAAAAGACATTTTTATTTAAAAAAAGAATGAAAATTATTGAAAAAATGAAAGAAATCTTTTATTTAAAAAGGGAAAGAGAGAATCTATGATTTAAAGAATTTAAAGAAAGGGCAAAAATTATCTAAAAAAAAAAAAAATTGAAAAAATCTATGAATTAAAAAAGAAAATAAATATTTTTTTATTTAGAAAATTGGAAAAAAAATGTTTTTGGTTTTAAAAAAAGGAAAGAAAAAAATATGATTAAAAAAAATGAAAATATCTCTAAAAAGAAAAAGAAATCTATAATTTACAAAAAGGCATAAAGAAATATTTTATTAAAAAAAAAAGAATGAAAGAAAATCTATGATAAAAGTGTGTGTGTTTGTGTGTGTGTGTGTGTGTGTGTGTTTTTTTGTGTGTGTGTGTTTTTGTGTTTGTGTTTGTGTTTGTGTGTGTGTGTGTGTGTTTGTGTGTGTGTGTGTGTGTGTGTGTGTGGATTAGGTCCAAAACTCTCTGATAAAAGACATCAGTTGTAAACCCCCAGAGTTTGACCCATATATTCCAGTCGCAGACTGAGTGAATTAGTGCTGGGAGTAATGGGATTAGAGAACAGGAGGTAGAGAGACACAGAGTGAGAGCAGTGTGTGTTCCTGTGTGAACTCTCACGTACTGAACACAGAGCTGCTGAATGTCAAGAGCTCTTCACTTCATTACCAAGAGCAGGAGCTGTGCTGTTTCACATTCACCTGATTTAACACACACACACACACACACACACACATACACACACACAGACACACATACACACACACAAACACACAAATACACACACTAACATGCAAATATATATACATATTTACACATATACATACACACAGAAACACATATACATACACACACATACACACACACACACTCACACACAAATACACACACACACATACATACACACACACAAATACACACACACACATACATACACACACTCACACAAATATACATATTTACACACATACATACATACATACACACACACACACACACACATACATACATACACACACTCACACATACACACACTCACACATACACATACACACACACAAATACACACACACACACACACACACTGACATACTGTATTATCACTGTCACTGAGAGACATGTTGTCCTGTGTGTTTATAAGCTCAGCACTCTCTCTTATCTCGTGTTCCTCACAGGTCAGCTTCACGGCTGCGCTGAGGAGCAGATTATTAGCCGAGGCAGGGGATTTTCGGGCCACAAAGCCTGCATGCTAAGCTAATTAGCTAGATAACTTTGGCTAACTGAAACCAAAGACTTGGTTGTGGTGGTGAAGCAGTTTGATAAATCACTGAGAACATAACAAACCTGTGTGATCAGTGCAAGCTGGCTAACTAGCAGCTACGTGCTAACTGTTAGCTGTGTGCTAATAAGATTCTCGCTAACGCTGCCTACGGTAAAGTTTCGGGTTTTCATTTATCAGAAAATTTCGTTCCATCAGCATCATAAAGAAAAGCCATTCATTCTTCTAGCTATTCCATGGGGAAAGTAATGGCACCCTATAAAAGGCGAGAAAAAAACAGAAAATAAATAAATAAACAGAAATTAAACTTAACATATCACTGTGTGGCACGAAAAATCTCCAGACTTTAGTCTAACGTATTCTCTTCGGAGGTTAAAGGTCATACGGCGAGATCGCGCGAGACTCTGACATCACATGAGCAGCACTATAAAAGAGAAAAAGGGGTGGGGCTTAAATACCACAAGCATATGTTCCCTAATTTGCATATCATGCATATAGGTAAACAAAATCTCTAAGCATTTAAATGTGTTACTTTTTGTAGTAATGATTTAGTAAATAGGATTATGTTCTAGTTAGGAAACATGTGGTGAAGACACACACACACACACACACACAGGAATTAGGAGAAATGAGGTTTTCTGCTTGTACTGATAAAAGGTGGAAATTGGATTAAAGGAGCAGATTTAATCAGAGCCGAGGAGACGGCTGAGAGAGAACAGAGACGCCTCGACCCGCCGTCACCTCATAAGAAAGTGTTAGACTCGAGCACATCTCACAGCAGCCGAGAAGAGACGAGGAAGAGCGTCCTGCCGTAACCTTTCTCCTGAGAAATTCAACATTTTACACTTCCTCCAGCAAACCGACAGAGAAAACTCAGAGTTTCACAATACAGACTGTTTAATTAGAGGTGGTGTGGTGTAACATAATGTCTCTACAGTGGCTGAGAAGTGCAAAACAAAATAATAACATAACAAAATAAGAAGTCTAAAAAATGTATTTTGTTTTCTGATTCATTATTTTTGGATTCAATATTTAGTTTCATGATTCTTTATTTTCTTTTTTTGATTTGTTACTTTGTTTTTGTTTTTACTTTTCTGATTTTTTATTTTGTTTTTTTATTTTGTTTTCTGATTCGTTATTTTGTTTTTGTTTTTATTTTGTTTTCTAATTTGTTATCTTATTTTTATTTTGTTTGCTAAAGTTTAATTTTGTTTTTATTTTGTTTTCTAATTTGTTATTTTGTTTTTGTTTTTATTTTGTTTTCTAATTTGTTATTTTATTTTTATTTTTATTTTGTTTTCTAATTTATTTTATTTTTATTTTGTTTGCTAATGTGTTATTTTTATTTTGTTTTCTAATTTGTTATTTTGTTTTCGTTTTGTTTTCTAATTCGTTATTTTGTTTTTATTTTGTTTTCTAATTTGTCATTTTGTTTTTGTCTTTATTTTGTTTTTGTTTTTATTTGGTTTTCTGATTTGTTATACTTTTAAATTTTGCTTTCTGATTTATTTTGTTTTTGTTTTGTTTTCTGATTTGTTTTCATTTTTATTATGTTTCCTGATTCGTTATTTTTTTTAAATTTCCTTTTCTGTTTTGTTATTTCTTTTGGCACGTCTCAGCTACAGAAGGTCTCTGTGTGGGTTTTATAAATCAAACCTGCTTTAAAAACCTCATGTCTTGACTTTTCTCTACATCAGAAGTGCCTCTTTTCCCTGTAGTCTGTGACCTCAGTGTAAAACAACACGTGAAGCTCAGTGACTCGAGGCTGCCCAGTTTCAGTGTGTACACGACCCCATGCAATGTGTTTAATCATCAAGCTACACGCTAAACTAGTAAAAGAATGCGGCTTTTCCTCACAAACACAAAAGTCTGTTTAATCTCACACACTGATATCTTTAATATTCACACAAATGTCTTCCCTCACAAATTAAAATCCTTTACATGGAAGGTTTTGCTTTAGGTTTTGTGCTTCAACATAAAGTATGATTGAGAGTCTAAAGTAAGCCGTAAGGATTATTAGGAAGTGAAAAAGCAGCACACACGGGAGGATTTGTGAGTTTATCGAGTCTGTTCTTTTTCCTCAGAGAAAGTACAATACGCCTCTAATGGTCCACGAAATGAGGACAGTAATCTACTTCATTCAGCCCTAAACACGAAAATCTTGCTATTTATATTTACTAGACAGTTACTATGGCAACCATAACTATGTCTTCAGGTTGTTTTTGGACGGAAAGAAAAATATACTTCAGTTACATAAGAATATAAAGAAGAAATGAACTTGAGAAGAAAAGAAAACTAAATCAAGTCGCATCCTAAGGACCTCTGTGAAGCTGAAATCTAGCTAAAGATGTTAGCTTTTCTTTCCTTTTTACACGTTTCCGTCACCTAACAGCTCGTTAGTTTTTATCCGAATGCAGCGGTGAAGCTTCTTTATGGAGGGTGCCAATAATAATGCACCTTTGAAGGGAAGTGATCATGTTGTTCTGATATTCTGTGTTATTAATGTATGTAATCGCTAAATAATCGAGGTTAGCTAGCAGTATCACTAGCATGTTGGTAGCAGCTAGCGGTCAGCATTAGCAATACATTTAGAAAAGCTGTGGAACAGATTAACTGGGAGAAAAAACACTTTGATACAGCAAACGTTCAAGTTTTAAAACTAGCTTTAGGTCAAGTAATGTTGAGCTAGCGACCTTTTTTTAGCTGTTTAGCGGTTAAAATGGGCAAGACATTAGGGCAGACATGTAACTTGTGAGTTAAAGGCTGGTTTTGGGTATCTTCTACATCTATCTATGTATTTTGTCATGTTTCGTCGCACTAGCCAAGCAACTAGCGATAAAAATAAAGCATTCAGAGTGACGTGAGGTAAACAAATTCTCACACAGGATGAATCAGACATTAAAACAAACGTAAATTTCCATGTTGATGCTAATAATGATGCTAACACCGACTGATATGAGAACAAAGATCAGAAGGAGTAGCATTCAAAGGAAAAACACAGACTTCCTTGTGAACATTAGCTGTGTATCAAAGCTCATGCTAGCACTCTGACTAGCCTGTACAGCCTGTAGCTGTAGCCTGTAGCCTGTAGCCTGTAGCAGTGAGAGGACACCGTCTGTAAAAAATTCAGAGGACGCCTCACACGTAGGTCTAATGGTACATGAGCAGTGTTGCTGAGAGGACGCCTCTGTGTGATGCTAGCCTTGACCTGGTAACAGTAAAGGAACTGGTATGTCAGGAATGCGCGTCTCTGTCTCACTCATTCTGAAGTTATTTACCTCCTACTCTGTGCGCTAATGTGACGACTGAAGCTCGTTAACATTATTGTTAAGTTAATGTTCACTGTGTTAGCTCTGCAGGGGGTTCACCAGACCTCACAGTAGACTTTGTAACCTACACGTCCTCTACACGAGTGTGTTGAGGTTAGTCATTAATCCCGTCGCTAAACACAGAGCTGGGTGATATCGCCATCGTCTGCTGCTTAGTGCGCCATCTAGAGGTAACACCACGTTACTGAGCTTTCCATTAAGCCATTAATGCAGAAATAAGATTAGTCTATTGATCAAATCAAGAGGCTAATACAGATAACGGAGGCCATCTTACACTTCTTAAAGCTACAGACGATAATAAAGAGAAAACAGAACAGAAGAAGAAAGTATCTTCTCTTATATAAATATAATGTTCTTGTGTTTCACTGACAATCCTGAAATATTACCAATCACAGCCTGGGATGATGGAATGAAAGTGTCAGTAGATTTAAAGCGAAAAAAGAAGCAGCCAATCAGGATAGAGATACAGAGTCCAGTAACAGGAAATAGAGGATTCAGGATGAATCGAGTTTTACAAAAACAGCTAAAGTGTTTATTTATACTCTGACGTGTCGGGAAGCTACTCACTGCTCGGCTTCCTCATCTGATTTATCCATGTTGTGGAGTTTGTATCATTTGCCAGTTGCCAAACTGACAGAGATAAAGAAATCTGGCTAGTCGGTCATTAGCGTTTGGTTTGCATTTCTGCTTTTTTTTTTTATTTGAAAAATAAATAAAGCATACAAAAGCATTCACTGTTTTATAGAAACATGATTTTTTATATTCACATGTTAGCATTCTGTCTAAAATACAGCTGCAGGTGTATGAAATGATAAAATGACACGATTAAGCTGTCAGTTAAAACTAAACTGGTTACACTGGAACTGGTTCATATAAAATAATGTCAATTTATAGCAACTAACAGCTAGCATAACACTCGTCAGATGCCAGCATCGTTTCCTAGCATTGGGAATCATATCTTCACACTTCTAGTTAGAATTTAGCTAACTTCTTTCATCAAAGTTTTTACGTTTTGCTAAGTAGCATAATGCGTTTAAATGTTTTTAGCATGACAGTGCTAAAGGCTAGTTATCATCTGCTAAAAAAAATGAAAAAATGTAACATTTTACTTTAAAGGAGAAATGAAATAGCGTGTTTAAAGGTTCTGTGTGTGTGTGTGTGTTTGTGTGTGTTTTCCCAGTACAAGCATATTTGACATTTAAAGTATATTAAAATAAAATCCGCAGTAAACGCTGGATGCTGCTGTGCTGAAGCTCCTGTGGTGATCACAGCGTGACGGTAATAATCACGTTTCGCTGCAGAGGGACATGTTCCAGACGTGCTGCGCCTGTTAGGCCTGATCAAAAATGTACAGGCTTCTTAATCAGGCTGAGGGGGATTTTAGGGGAGACCCTGGCAACCGCTGTGTTACTGAGTTCAACAGTGCATTAATGAGGCATTAAAAAAAAGAGAGAAAGATTCGAACCTGTCTTTAGAATGTAAAGGAGGTTTATTTTGTGGTGCTAATGTTAAATTTGGTAAAAACAAACAAACAAACAAACAAACAAATAAATAAATAAATACATTTTAAAAAATAAATAAATAAATAAATAAATATTATTTTAGCCTTTGTCATTTGTAGAAATTACTTCCTTTTTGTTTACGTCTGTGAGGCGACAGTAAAATAATTATTAATCTGTAAAAGTTTTGTCTTCCTTTTGTGCTAGCATCTAACCGTTTAATTAGCAACCAAAAAAAATGTCTCAAATTTTATTAATCTTTAACTGTTTGCTCTATGATGTTTATGTTTGAGACAATAACCATTGTAACCTTAACAGAGAGAGAAAATAGCTGCTGTGGGAATCTTTAGAGCTGCTCTAGCACAAACGCTAACAGTATTGTATTGTCTATCTATCTATCTATCTATCTATCTATCTATCTATCTATCTATCTATCTATCTATCTATCTATCTATCTATCCTTCATCTGAACTGAAAAACCGACTGTAGCCCAGACCTTCTCTAGAATTGTTTAGCTGCTGTGGGAATCTTTAGAGCTGCTCTAGCACAAACGCTAACAGACGTTTGCAGACGTTCCATTAAACATTAAAAGTAACTATAAATATATATTTTTTTAAATTTATGACTTTCTTTAAGTACTAAAATAACATTAGTGTTGACAGTTATCTGGGATTTTAAAAAGATAAAGAACTTGTCTAAAGCTCACATGCTTTAATTGGAAAATTAATTCATTTCAGGCTGCTAGCGTTAGCTCCTGATGGCGAGCGTCATCGCGACACCGCTGATTGATTTTTTTCTATAGCATCCTGCTGTGTCGTGTTTTATTCCTCACATGTTGACCTTCGTTTTTCTTCTTTGCTAAGCTGTGTGGTTTGTAAAGTATTGTGTTCTGCTATAAAGAACGCCTGTGGCTAGACGTCTGGAGTCAGTGATTCCTGTCAAGACTTCCAGTGGACATGCAGGACAAGTTATGCTAACTTTTATGCTAGCTCCTAGACTCGAATGTGATTTGAAATTTAAATTCATTGTGTTATACGGTATATTTATTAATTTGCATATATACGTAAATAAAGATATTTCTCACAGAGCTCTCTAGACCTCGGTTGTCATTCAGTATTAAAGGACGCATGATTCATCCCCATTGGGGTAAGAAAGTTCAGAGAGTGGAAATGGGTTCTTCCCTTAAGCTTCCCTGCTGCCATAGCAACAACTAGCCGCTGCCGACAGATCTGTTATTAACGTGTGTTTGATTGATTATTTAATGGAGATTCTTTCAAAAAAAATTAAATCTGGATCGTCCAGACGGATTTTAATGATTCTACATTGAATGTAAGCCATCGGTCTGAGCAGGACCATTAGATCTGTCTGAAATGTTTTGGTTTTTGGAAGCTTGTGTACTGTGCAGTCGGTGTTAAAGTTCAGGTGTAGTATGGATAGATAGATAGATAGATAGATAGATAGATAGATAGATAGATAGATAGATAGATAGATAGATAGATAGATAGATAGATAGATAGATTCCAATATATTACGTTTAATATCTATTTCTGTCTGACTGTCTGTCTATCTACTCTCTCTCTCTCTCTCTCTGTCTCTCTCAATCTCTATCTCTATATCTATCTATCTATCTATCTATCTATCTATCTATCTATCTATCTATCTATCTATCTATCTATCTATCTATCTATCTATCTATCTATCTATCTATCTATCTATCTATCTATCTATACTACATCTGAACTGAACTGGAAAACCGACTTCAGCCCAGACCTTCTCTAGAATTGTTTAGGGGAAAAGTGGACAAAGGTGAAAAAGGGACAAGAGAGGACAAATTCAGACAAAACAGGCAAAGGCGGGATACAGAACAAGCAGAAAAGCAGAGAAAGGCAACAGAAGAAAATCAGAGGAAGGTGGACAAAGATAGAAAAATGCAGACGATAATCTTAAAAATAAAGCCGCCATGAAATATGCCCTAGAAGAACCTTTTTTGGTTCCCCAAAGAACCTTTCAGTAAACAGTTCTTTAAAATGTTGCCATAAAAAAAAAGAAGTTTAATAGTCTAAAGATCATTTTTTCCACTAGCAATGGAAATGTTCCGTAAACCTTGTAAGAGCCTTTATTTGTACGTGTAAGTGTAGTGCAGGCAGGAAGAAATACGATAGATAGACAAACAACAGACAGAGAAAACAGTGAATAAAGGAGGAAGTCCAGTGGACAGATGGTGAAGGAAGGCAGGAACACAGCAGACAAAAGAAGACAAGTGGTGAAAAGAGGTTGACAAGAGTAGAAAAATAGAGGACAAAGGCTAAAAAGAGCTGAAAAGAGCTGAAAAAATCGGTCAAGGATGGACAAAGTCAGGTAAAAATTGACTGTAAGGTGCAGTAATAACTAGCGAACGCAATCCAAAACACAGGATTATCGACATTCCTGCCATAGTCCTAATGTTTCAAACGGCTAAAAGGAAGGATAATCCGGAATTTTTCCATCAATCCGCTTAAGCGTTTAACTGTTTCAAACATCTCGGCATGCCAAGGATAGAAACATGACTCCGATCTGAAGTTCTCGTTCTCGGTCATGGCTTCAGTGCTGAACCCTGAGGAAACCCCTGTGATATAAACTTTAGCTAAAATCTTGCTAATATCAGCACCAACGCTCTGGAAGGACGACGTTTCTGTCATTTCAGCAAGGATGGCTGAACTGAACAAAATAACGTCCTTGTACCTTTAGAAAGCGGTGACAATTTTGTTCTCTGGGTTTGTACAGTAGTTTCTCCAAAAAATAAACTGTAGCTCGTTGGACCACCATGGTTGCTAGATCAGCTCTACACCATAGTGTCCACACCCAATCCCACCTCCAGATGCAGTTCACATACACTTACCACGGACGAGTAAAGAAACACCTTGGTGACAAGAAAGTGCATGAACTCAAAGTTAGAGGTCTGGGCAGAACATCTGGAATAAATTAAGTAACCTCCCTCGTGCTCTGTGTGTCGAGTCAGATGATTGTGGACTTGTTAAATGATCCGTGATTAACAGACCCGACCGCCCAAGACCAGGAAGAACTGTCCGAGTTTGTTGGCTTCGTGATGGGAGTAGTGTAGAGAATAATCCCAGGAGTCTAATGTGAGAAATTTATATGAACTCTCATGAACATTTTAAAACTAATACTTGAGTTTTAATGGTATTGATTAGCCATTTAATCTGGAATCTGTAGCCAGTTTGGTGTAATGGTTTAGCTCTTTACACTCTGGATTTCTAATCATAACATAACGAGATTTAGGAGAGTATCTCCATCAGTGTTGCCAAGAACTGACCATAATGGTGACATGAAAAGGTCATCTAGCTTTGAGTTCATGCACTTGCTTGTCATCAAGGTCAGTGGGACAGTCAATGTTAATATTGTATCTGAACTGCATCTGGAGGTGGGATTGGATGTGGACACCAGGGTGTAGAGCAGGAGTGTCCAGTCTTATCCACAAAAGGCCGATGTGTGTGCAGGTTTTTGTTCCAATCAAGCAGAAGCCATACCTGATTCCACCTGCTTAATCAGCTGATCTTGGGTTTCAGTAGACTCGGGTGTGCCGTCTGCTCAGCTGGAATGAAAACCTACAGCCACACCAGCCCTTTCTGGATAAGATTGGACACTCTTGCTCTACACCCTGGCATCCACATCCAATCCCTCCTCCAGATGCAGTTCAGATACAATATTAGTTGAGCTTACTTTGAAGATTGGACATCCCTGGTAAATTTCTGAATTTCCCATCAGCCCCAGAACATCACATGTTCTCGTCAATCACATGCATCTCAGTCTCCTTTCACTCTGATTAGCACCATGATATTATTACTTCATCTCATTGTCAAGTGTTTGTTGTTTGTTGTCACACTCATGTGTTGTCACGTGTACCACAGTCTGGTTAAGTAGTCTGTAGGCTCCAGGTGTTTAAGTACCTTTGGACCAAAGATTTTGATCTTTATGATCAATCCTCAGCAATATTGATGAAGTAGAAGACAAAGAAGCCCTTATTATGGCCACACATACATTACAGCACAGTGGAATTCTTTTCTTCGCATATCCCAGCTGAGGAAGTTGGGGTCAGAGCACAGGGACAGATATGATACAGCACCCCTGGAGCAGGGAGGCTTAAGGGCCTTGCTCAATTGCCCAACAGTGGCAGTTTGGCAGTGCTGGGGCTTGAACCCTGATCTTCTGATCAACAACCCAGAGCCTTAACCACTTGAGCCTACTGAGTATGGAGAAGTCTCCCAAATCTCGTTATTATTAAAAATCCAGATTAAAGATCTAAACCATTACACCAATTTGGATTCCAGATTAAACAGCTGATCAATACCAGTGTCAGCTTTTTAACCCCAAAAGCCCCTGCTGCTCACTATAACCCCTGTATTTAAACACACTGCAGTTGATTTCTGAAGGAAAGCATGGAAAATGAGCATTGGACCAGCTGTGATTACAGTCTCAGGAGGGAGGAGAGGTGCAGGGCGCAGGGTAATTGTGTAATTACGTCTCAGTGCAGGTCAGGGTCTCTGCTGTAGGTCGTATTTTCGGGGTTTAGTTCAGCTGATATTACCAGATTTGAGAGTGTGTTGTGTGAGGAATCTACGCTTCAATAAACAATTAGGCATCATGGCATGAAATAGGTTTTTGTTCGAAACTGTTCTCCATTGGAGTTATTGTGTAATAGCTTTAGAAATGTTTCTCTGTAAGATTTTGGGTATAAATGGGATTCGGGGTGGTCCATGAAGAAAATCAAACACAGTGCACTCTCTTCTTTCTTTCTTTACTTATTTATTTGTTAGTTGGTTGGTTTGTTTGTCTGATTGTTTGTTTGATTACAGTGATTAGAAATCACAACCCATACTGAGTTTTCCTAATTTATTCATATCCAACAGGTTTCATCCAATTCCCTTAAAAACAAAGAATGGAAAAAATGGAATAAATCAGCATTTAAATAATCTTGAAATAATAATCTTAAATTCTAAATTGTTTCTAGAACATTGATGAATGGATGGATGATATATAGATGGATGGATGGATGGATGGATGATATACAGATGGATGGATGAATGGATGAATGCATGATATATAGATGGATGGATGGATGATATAAAGATGGATGGATGGATGGATGGATGGATGGATGGATGAATGCATGATATATAAATGGATGGATGGATGGATGGATGGATGGATGGATGATATAAGGATGGATGATATGTAGATGGATGAATGGATGGATGGATGGATGATATAAGGATGGATGGATGGATGATATGTAGATGGATGAATGGATGGATGGACAACATGCTACAGAAAGATCGAGATTTCACAGTGTTTGACACTTGGTTGTATTACAGCTTTCAGTTCATGTATCTTGGTTAGATAGATGATTGAATAGATGATAGATGGACGGATGGATGGATGGGTGGATAATATAAAGATGGATGGATGGATGATATATATATGGATGGATGGATGGATGGATGATATATATATGGATGGATGGATGGATGGATGGATGGATGGGAGATAGATAGATAGATAGATAGATAGATAGATAGATAGATAGATAGATAGATAGATAGATAGACTGTACATGTGTATGTGTAAAGTCTTGAACACAGCGTGTTATTACTGAACATTTTCTCCTGATCATACGTCTGGAAACGTGTCACCATGGAGACCGCAGGGGATAAGGAATGGATGTCATGCTGATAAACGGCAGCAGCAGGAACCTGAGGATGAGGATGAGTAAACTGAATATGACGTGCTACACGGTGTCCTATAACGTGTCCTGTTTAACAGCTCATACCACAGCGACTGACGCTAAAACGTGTGTTAGGACAATGGGGTTTTTTTTTTTAATGTTCATTCTCGAATGTCTCTCAATTCATGGTCCAGTCTACTCACTGTTGTGAAGCTCAGGGAGTGTGAGAATGATTCATAATGAGCAGTTACTCATATTGTAATCAGGGGTTATTGGTGCAGATGGATGATGAAGGAGACCCTCAGGTATAAAACCACCACTCCTACATCAACACACTGGCAATTACTGACTCATTTAACGGCTGGAGGTGATGGAGGACGTAACACAGACGTGACCGAGATTCTGACAAACTTCACGCTCAAGCCACTTTTCAGATCTGTAAATAAAAACATAACCATCCCATCAGCAGGTGAGAGCTTCAGGAAGCGTGAGTGAAAATGATATATATATATACTTATCCAAATGAAATGAAGACTAATGAAAATAATAGAACAATCCTGATTAGGGTGTTTCTCACGTGAAATATTTCCCCCGGGTCCTAGTACACCCCAGGTACATGGACTCCTGGGTTGTGTAGTTATAGTTCTCACACATATACATTACAGCACAGTGAAATTCTTTCTTCACATATCCCATCCTTGAGGGTTGGGGTCAGAGTGCAAGGTCAGCCATGATAAAGCACCCCTGGAGCAGGGTGGGTTGGGGGCCTTGCTCAACAGTGGCAGCTTGACAGTGCTGAGGCTTGAACCCCGATCTTCCGGTCAATGACCCAGAGCCTTAACCACTTGAGCTACCATTGCCCCATTTCACACTCTTACCTTCCTAAACCCTGCTGCAACCTTCATCTAATTTGCATATTCGTACATCAGCAACCCCGACTGAATAAAATCCAGCGCGTGATTGCTTTAAATAACGACTCGTCTCACGCTTTCACATCAGTGAGGGAAAAACAGCCGCTAATTTTTTGTCTCTTTTTCACCCCACTTGACACATTTTCCATTTCCCAAACGCTGCAGCTACTGTTTACACAACCATGTGAGGTTTCTGTGACTGTACAGAGCGTGTGATTGTCAGGAAAGACAATTCATTGTTTGAAAAGATGACATGCAGCCGGTGTTGATATCGTGACTGTGTAAATAGCAGACGCTGTTATCTAAAGGTGCTTACAGATGAGCGACAATTCAATCGAGGGTTAAATGCTTAATGGTCTCGCTCAGGGCCTCGTAAACGTCTGGTCGCAGAAATCAATCCGTATCTGAGGCACGGCAGAGTGAATATCTGAAAGCTTCATCCTCGCTGGAGGAAAATGCTGCGTTTAAGCTCAAACCACAGACCGTCGATTTATCGTGAATGAGGATCCAGTGGAATTTGTCACTGCTTTATTCAGTGATTAAACTCAGGGTCAGCTATACTATCATATCTCTTACACACACACACAGATGATGCTGACGATGCTGTGTGTGTGTGTGTGTGTTCTTCTGCTCAACAATGACATTTCTCAGAATGACTTAAAACATTGCGAATATCCAGAAAAGGAGGAAGTGAAGTACAGCGCTCAATGACTGGAAAGTGAGACAGAGAAATAAAGGGGGGGGGCGAGATGAAGAGAGAGAGAGAGAGAGACTGAGGGGGCAAGAGAGAGGGGGGTGAGTGGGGACAAAGAGATGGGAGAGTGGGAGAGAGAATGAGAGAGAGAGAGAGAGAGAGAGAGAGAGAGAGAGAGAGAGAGACAGAGGAGGTGGAAGATGCTAGAGAAATAGAGAAAGGTAATGTGATACACAGAATCAGAGAAGAGAGAGAGAGAGAGACAGAGGAGGTGGAAGATGCTAGAGAAATAGAGAAAGGTAATGTGATACACAGAATCAGAGAAGAGAGAGAGAGAGAGAGAGAAAGAGAGAGAGAGAGAGAGAGAGAGAGAGAGAGAGAGATGAGGGTGGGTAGTATGAAAGGAAACACCTTCCGGTTCAACAGATGTGCATGAAATCCACACAGAGAGAGAGAGAGAGAGAGAGGTTAATTAGTAGATCCTGATGCATTAATATGACGAGAGACCCTTCAGGTATTTACAAACACACACACAGCATAAACAAATGACTCACATGGTGGATCATTCATGAGTTTTCTATGCCTGTCATCTCTCTCTGTCATCTACCTGCACGTCCACTCCAGCTCCTAACCTCTGATTAACACATAAAGAACTTACATGTTTACTCATAGTCGAAGTCATAGTACCTAAGGTGTGTGTGTGTTTTCTGCATGTCGAAATCACCGTTCACACCTCCACCCTAAGACAATTATCACTGAATCACCTTAAATGAGTTTACTGTAGTATTCACTTATTGTTTTGAGAAAGTTTGTGCCCCCCGACCATCACACACATACAACGATCAGCCATAACATTATGACCAGTTCCAGGTGCCGTGAATAAGACTGATTATCTCCTCATCATGGCACCTGTTAGTGGGTGGGATATATTAGGCAGCAAGTCAACAAGTTGATGTTAGAAGCAGGAAAAATGGACAAGTGTAAGGATTTGAGCGAGTTTGACGAAGGGCCAAATTGTAATGGCTAGACCACTGGATCAGAGCATCTCCAAAACTGCAGCTCTTGTGGGGTCTTGTGGGGTCCCGGTCTGCAGTGGTCAGTATCTATCAAAAGTGGTTCAAGGAAGGAACAGTGGTGAACCAGTGACAGGGTCATGGGCGGTCAAGGCTCACTGATGCACGTGGGGAGTGAAGGCTGGCCCGTGTGATCCGATCCAACAGACGAGCTACTGTTGATCAAACTGCTGAATGAGTTCTGATAGAAAGGGGTCAGAATACACAGTGCAGGACGGGTCAGCGCTGTTATGGCAGCACCAACACAATATCAAACCGGTGGTCATAATGTTATGTCTGATCAGTGTACATCCTTGTTGAACATCTCATCCCAGATTTATTCTCTCTGTTTGTTCGTATAATCTTATAACTCTCTTCTTATTACACTGGGTATGTACAAAACGGAGTGTAAGGTAGTGTCCCTGATCAACCTCTGAAAAGATTTGTGTTACTTGTTCAAATATTGCGTTTGTGCGCCCTCTAGTGGACACATGGTTCATTTCAAGAGGGATCTTTTTACCGGCTTATTCGATATAAATTACCGTGACTCGGGTTGTTACTGACGCTCGAAGACTCACAACCTGATAAAACTGTTTATTAGCTACAAAGCTACAATCACTTACACTGCGATTTTATCGCTGCAAACCTCCAGTCGCTTTTCTATGAAGTCATGAGGATGCGAGCCTACTACCGGTTGCCATAGTGATAGCACGGCTATCAGCAGGTGGCGCAATTAGCATGGCACTATTTATTAATATAAAATAAATTTC
Source organism: Hemibagrus wyckioides (assembly GCF_019097595.1). Taxonomy (NCBI): domain Eukaryota; kingdom Metazoa; phylum Chordata; class Actinopteri; order Siluriformes; family Bagridae; genus Hemibagrus; species Hemibagrus wyckioides. The sequence goes on along the minus strand of NC_080721.1, from coordinate 11,341,394 downwards.
GCACTGCGTTAAAGAGCACCTTATTTATTCAGTTTAACATACAGTTCAGTTTCCCCCTTTTAAATGATTATATTAACTGTAAATAAAGCTAAAAATATATAAAAGTCAAATTTCTCGATATCAGGCAAGTTCCGCTCATTTAGGCTGTGAGAGAAAAGCCACGCCCCAAGCTGAAGATAATTGCTCAGCCCCGCCCCCTTTTTCCCCTTAAATGGCGTATTTAAGAAGAGTCAGGAGTGTCTGTGTTATTATTGCAAACATGACTCCCTGTAACAGGACAAGACATGATGGAAACAAACTCTCTAGTAGCTCTAACAAGAGAAGTCTTTATTTTGTTATTCACTCAGGATTAAAAACCTTTTAACATAAGCCGATAAGACGCTTGTGAGATTTCATCAGAGGATGAAACTCAAAACATTCCATTACAGTGGATCAGATCTACATTAACATTTATTTTTGTTTATCATCATACTAAAATAAAAGCTTTACGTGTCCGAACGCCGCACCCCATCGAAGCGGATAGGATTCGGGAGTCGGCTCTGATTGATGAATCGAAGATGAATGAATCAGTAACCTGTTGCACATCAAAAAACAGGGTTAAAGTACAGTCTCAGTGCGTCTCCTCGTCTATTTCAGACGGACAGTATGTTCGTGTTAGAATAAAATCAGTAGAGTGACTTAACACCACTGTATAAGTGTAGGGAAGGGTTTAGTAACTGTTTAGGGAACTGAACTTTCCGTGGTACATATGTATAAAAGATGTCAGCTTGGGGAAACAAGAACCTCGAGCAAATAAACAAACACAAAATATACATCATAAGCCTATTACACTCATATCACTATATAAACCTTTTATCCTGGTTTACAGTAATCATGATTTATTTATTTTTACACAACTGAATCGGTCACTCTCACACCGACCGTCTCCTCAGACGTGAACTAATACACCGTGTGTTCTGGCTTTTAGGATTTAGAGATCATACACAGATAACCGATGATGTAGAGACACTGACCAAACCCAGCAACATCTTTCTGATTTAAAAAAAACCAGCACTAATTTACTCTGTGGTCAGTGTAGGAATGCGTTGTAAGAAAATAATCAGTGATGCAGCGGAGTTACTCTTACCATCCTGACACACTTACACACCACTTTACCACAAATAATAATAATAATAATAATAATAATAATAATCTGTGATGGAAAACTTCCAAGATTTCCAAAAAATGTATTGTTTCCAAATCCGTTTACATTGACGAGTCCATGTGTATGCTGTTACTATAGCAACAATAACGTATTAGAACTGTTACAGTGGACGGTAATCACAGCCTTCTGACCAATCAGAATGGAGAATTCAACGGTGTGGTATTTATAGAAAATAATACGGGATGTTTAGGAATTATGTGACGTGTCAAGACGTGAACGCTTCTTTTTTATAAGTGTTAACCTTGTAATTCTATCAGTTTCAGTTCATGCTTAAGTCATAGTATAGCAAATGCAAACACACACACACACACACACACACACACACGCTTCTCATTTTGCGCTCCATCTCCCCTCACAGTTAGTTGTTGCATCATCAGTAGACTCTGAGGTGATTGGTCAATCTGTTTGTTTCCCACAGCAGCTCAGTTCAGACTCGGCGCTGGATCAGGACGTGACGCGACAGGTTGGTTTAGGGTTTGAGTTTGAGCCAGGGGTAGAGGACGGTGAGGATGGACAGAACGGATGAGGTGAGACCACAGGCCCCTACGAACCCCGGGCCGGTTTGATAGAGGCCCAGTTTGTCCAGCGGGATGAAGACATCGCACAGGTTCTTGAGCGTGTCCAGCAGGAGCGGAGGGTTGCTGCGGAGGACGGCAGTGAGGAGACGCAGCTGCTGCTGAAGCCTGGCTGTGCATACGGACGTGCAGGAGGACGGGGCAGAGGGGGACTGGCCGTTCTCTACAGCGCCCGAGAGATGAGCTTTGGCCGAAGTGTTGCGCCGCTCGCGCTCCATCAGACCGTAGATCTCATACATGTCACGGGTCAGGTTCAAGATGAGCGCAAACAAGTAATATCTAAAGAGAGAGAGAGAGAGAGAGAGAGATAGGGAGGGGGAGAGAGAGAGAGAGAGAGATAGGGAGGGAGAGAAAGAGAGAGATAGGGAGGGGGAGAGAGAGAGAGAGAGATATTGAGGGGGAGAGAGAGAGAGAGATATTGAGGGGGAGAGAGAGAGAGAGAGAGAGAGATAGGGAGGGAGAGAGAGAGAGAGAGATAGGGAGGGAGAGAGAGGGAGAGAAAGAGAGAGATAGGGAGGGGGAGAGAGAGAGAGAGAGATAGGGAGGGGGAGAGAGAGAGAGAGAGATAGGGAGGGAGATAGAGAGAGAGATAGGGAGGGAGAAAGAGAGAGAGGGAGAGAAAGAGAGAGATAGGGAGGGGGAGAGAGAGAGAGAGAGAGAGAGAGATGGGGGGAGTGAGAGAGATAGGGAGGGATAAAGAGACAGAGAGTGAGAGATAGGGAGGGGGAAAGAGAGAGAGAAAGAGAGAGAGAGAAATAGGGAGAGAGAGGGGGCGAGAGAGAGAGAGAGAGAGAGAGAGAGAGAGATGAGAGAAGGGGGAGAATGGGGGGGGGTGAAAAATCGGGGGAGAGGGGGGGATTGGGAGGGAGAGGGAGAGAGGATTAAAGAAAGGGGGGAGAATGAGAGAGAGGGAGAAAAAGCAAGAGAGGAGAGATGGGAAGAGAGAGAGCGAGAGAGAGAGAGAGAATAAAACTAAAGGAAAAATAGGGGAATAAAAGAAAAAGAAAGACGAAAAGAAAAGCAAAGTCACCTGAATGACCTCTGACTCCACTTGTCCTGGTCGAGTCGAGGCAGCAGCCCCGTCTTTCCGGCCCACAGCAGGTTGTCGCAGGCGAAGTACATGGCTCTGTTTAAGTGGGAGACGGTGATGCAGAGCCGCAGCACGCAGTCGGAGAGATGAACCGCTCGCTTGGCCGCTTCTAGAGACTCGGCTGAGTTTCCCAACCGCATCACTGAACACGCGGAAATACACACACACACACACACACACACACACACACACACACACACACACACAGCTCAGTTACAGACAACACCATGACTGTGGGCGAGACTGAGAACAGTACCGTGTTTAAAAACATCAGATTTATGCTACAGTGTGATCATCAGCTCTTATTATACTGCAGTCACAAACACACACAAACAACAGTGCACAAATTTAAACATTTGGAAATAATTTTAGAGGGAAAGAAAGGAAAAAATAATCATTTTTTAGTTACTTTAGGAGAGAGAGAGAGAGAGAGAGAGAGAGAGAGAGAGAAAATTCAGAAGGATGGAAGGAAGAACAGGAAGGATGTTCTCAAAGAAGTGATGAAGGAAGTGGACCTGGTTTTTAGTTATATAGTTAACATCTGAAGCAGTTGTTCCCTGAATGGGAAATGTTAAAGGAGATGAGGACGAGAGGCTGCGAGTATCTGAGTATGAGAGGACCTGAGTATTTGAAGATGTGAGTATCTGAGTACGAGAGACGTGAAGATGCGAGTATCTGAGTACGAGAGACGTGAAGATGCGAGTATCTGAGTACGAGAGACGTGAAGATGTGAGCGTCTGAGTACGAGAGACGTGAAGATGTGAGCGTCTGAGTACGAGAGACGTGAAGATGTGAGCGTCTGAGTACGAGAGACGTGAAGATGTGAGCGTCTGAGTACGAGAGACGTGAAGATGTGAGCGTCTGAGTACGAGAGACGTGAAGATGTGAGCGTCTGAGTACGAGAGACGTGAAGATGTGAGCGTCTGAGTACGAGAGACGTGAAGATGTGAGTGTCTGAGTACGAGAGACGTGAAGATGTGAGTGTCTGAGTACGAGAGACGTGAAGATGTGAGTATCTGAGTACGAGAGACGTGAAGATGTGAGTGTCTGAGTACGAGAGACATGAAGATGTGAGTGTCTGAGTATGAGAGATGTGAAGATGCGAGTGTCTGAGTATGAGAGATGTGAAGATGCGAGTGTCTGAGTATGAGAGATGTGAAGATGCGAGTGTCTGAGTATGAGAGACATGAAGATGTGAGTGTCTGAGTACGAGAGACATGAAGATGTGAGTGTCTGAGTATGAGAGATGTGAAGATGTGAGTGTCTGAGTACGAGAGACATGAAGATGTGAGTGTCTGAGTATGAGAGATGTGAAGATGCGAGTGTCTGAGTATGAGAGACATGAAGATGCGAGTGTCTCAGTATGAGAGACGTGAAGATGTGAGTGTCTGAGTATGAGAGATGTGAAGATGCGAGTGTCTCAGTATGAGAGACGTGAGGACGTGAGGGACGTACGTTTCCTGCTGAGACTCAGATGAGCTTCCAGCTGCTTGATGGTTGTTAAAAGTTGAGCTGCAGCTCCTCCTTTCTGCAGCGTGTATCCGAGCAGTGTGCAGGCATACTGTGCAGCCCTGTACACAACACACACACACACACACACACACACACCACACACACACACACACACACACACACACCACACACCTGAGCATGTAATTCAGTACCCTAATACCCAGCGTGTTAGTGGAGGTTAATCCGGGAGCTCTACAGGACTGGGAGAACGTGCTTCAGAGCTCCAGTCTGTCCAGTGTGCTTTTCTTACTGTCCCCAAGCACTGTGACCATGTGGTCATTAATACAACAGACTGAAGGGAACCATTGAACCCTCTGTCCTGAACATTTCAGTGTTTCTCCTGCTCTAACACACCTGATACTAAACCCACCTGATACTAAACCCACCTGATACTAAACCCACCTGATACTAAACCCACCTGATACTGAACCCACATGATATTAAACCCACCTGATACTAAACCCACCTGATACTAAACCCACCTGATACTAAACCCACCTGATACTAAACCCATCTGATACTAAACCCATCTGATACTAAACCCACCTGATACTAAACCCACCTGATACTAAACCCACCTGATACTAAACCCACATGATATTAAACCCACCTGATACTAAACCCACCTGATACTAAACCCACCTGATACTAAACCCACCTGATACTAAACCCACCTGATACTAAACCCATCTGATACTAAACCCACCTGATACTAAACCCACCTGATACTAAACCCACCTGATACTAAACACGTGATATTAAACCCAACTGATACTAAACCCACCTGATACTAAACACATCTGATATTAAACCCAACTGATACTAAACCCACCTGATACTAAACCCACCTGATACTAAACCCATCTGATATTAAACCCACCTGATACTAAACCCACCTGATACTAAACCCATCTGATACTAAACCCACATGATATTAAACCCACCTGATACTAAACCCACCTGATACTAAACCCATCTGATACTAAACCCACCTGATACTAAACCCACATGATACTAAACCCACATGATATTAAACCCACCTGATACTAAACCCACCTGATACTAAACCCATCTGATATTAAACCCACCTGATACTAAACCCACCTGATACTAAACCCACATGATATTAAACCCACCTGATACTAAACCCACCTGATACTAAACCCATCTGATATTAAACCCACCTGATACTAAACCCAACTGATATTAAACCCACCTGATACTAAACCCACCTGATACTAAACCCACCTGATACTAAACACATGTGATATTAAACCCAACTGATACTAAACCCACCTGATACTAAACCCATCTGATACTAAACCCACCTGATACTAAACCCACCTGATACTAAACCCACCTGATACTAAACCCACCTGATACTAAACCCACCTGATACTAAACACGTGATATTAAACCCAACTGATACTAAACCCACCTGATACTAAACACATCTGATATTAAACCCAACTGATACTAAACCCACCTGATACTAAACCCACCTGATACTAAACCCATCTGATATTAAACCCACCTGATACTAAACCCATCTGATACTAAACCCACATGATATTAAACCCACCTGATACTAAACCCACCTGATACTAAACCCATCTGATACTAAACCCACCTGATACTAAACCCACCTGATACTAAACCCACATGATATTAAACCCACCTAATACTAAACCCACCTGATACTAAACCCACCTGATACTAAACCCACCTGATACTAAACCCACATGATATTAAACCCACCTGATACTAAACCCACCTGATACTAAACCCATCTGATATTAAACCCACCTGATACTAAACCCATCTGATATTAAACCCAACTGATACTAAACCCACCTGATACTAAACCCACCTGATACTAAACACATGTGATATTAAACCCAACTGATACTAAACCCACCTGATACTAAACCCATCTGATACTAAACCCACATGATATTAAACCCACCTGATACTAAACCCACCTGATACTAAACCCACCTGATACTAAACCCACCTGATACTAAACCCATCTGATATTAAACCCACCTGATACTAAACCCACCTGATACTAAACCCACATGATATTAAACCCACCTGATACTAAACCCACCTGATACTAAACCCACATGATATTAAACCCATCTGATATTAAACCCACCTGATACTACACCCACCTGATACTAAACCCACCTGATACTAAACACATGTGATATTAAACCCAACTGATACTAAACCCACCTGATACTAAACCCATCTGATATTAAACCCACCTGATACTAAACCCACCTGATACTAAACCCACCTGATATTAAACCCACCTGATACTAAACCCACCTGATACTAAACCCATCTGATACTAAACCCACCTGATACTAAACCCACCTGATACTAAACCCATCTGATATTAAACCCATCTGATATTAAACCCACCTGATACTAAACCCATCTGATATTAAACCCACCTGATACTAAACCCACCTGATACTAAACCCACATGATACTAAACCCACCTGATACTAAACCCACCTGATACTAAACCCACATGATATTAAACCCATCTGATATTAAACCCACCTGATACTAAACCCACCTGATACTAAACCCACCTGATACTAAACCCACCTGATACTAAACCCACATGATATTAAACCCACCTGATACTAAACCCAACTGATACTAAACCCACCTGATACTAAACACATGTGATATTAAACCCAACTGATACTAAACCCACCTGATACTAAACCCATCTGATATTAAACCCACCTGATACTAAACCCATCTGATACTAAACCCACATGATATTAAACCCACCTGATACTAAACCCACCTGATACTAAACCCACCTGATACTAAACCCACCTGATACTAAACCCACATGATATTAAACCCACCTGATACTAAACCCACCTGATACTAAACCCATCTGATATTAAACCCACCTGATACTAAACCCATCTGATATTAAACCCAACTGATACTAAACCCACCTGATACTAAACACATGTGATATTAAACCCAACTGATACTAAACCCACCTGATACTAAACCCATCTGATATTAAACCCACCTGATACTAAACCCATCTGATACTAAACCCACATGATATTAAACCCACCTGATACTAAACCCACCTGATACTAAACCCATCTGATATTAAACCCACCTGATACTAAACCCACCTGATACTAAACCCACCTGATATTAAACCCACCTGATACTAAACCCACCTGATACTAAACCCACCTGATACTAAACCCATCTGATACTAAACCCACATGATACTAAACCCACCTGATACTAAACCCACCTGATACTAAACCCACCTGATACTAAACCCATCTGATATTAAACCCACCTGATACTAAACCCACATGATATTAAACCCACCTGATACTAAACCCACCTGATACTAAACCCATCTGATATTAAACCCACCTGATACTAAACCCACATGATATTAAACCCACCTGATACTAAACCCACCTGATACTAAACCCACCTGATACTAAACCCACCTGATACTAAACCCATCTGATACTAAACCCACCTGATACTAAACCCACCTGATACTAAACACACGTGATATTAAACCCAACTGATACTAAACACACGTGATATTAAACCCAACTGATACTAAACCCACGTGATATTAAACCCTCTGTAAGCCCGTGCAGGACAGACTTCACTAGCCCCAGGGTCAATAACCTGTACTCTGTATAGTGCAATTAATACCCATTTTGGGACGGTCGCTCATGTCCAGTATGAGATTTAATGAATATTTGGTGAATATTGGATAAATATTGGATAAATATTTGGTGAATATTGGATGAATATTGGATAAATATTTGGTGAATATTGGATGAATATTGGATGTAAAGTGAGTTATTTGTTGTTAAAAGTCGTGCAGTTTTCTCCCAGTTCCTCACCTGAACACTCGCTCTTTAGCCTGACTCTGAGCGCTGAATCTCACCCACGTCTCCATCAACTCTGCCTCTTAACTCACCGAAACTCGCTAAAGTGCGCGGATTTTCAGACTTCAAACTCAAACAAGGAACGTTTAAAGATAATAAAACATTTAAACTCCTAATTCATCCGTGCAGTCGGCTGATATTCCAATGATTATACAGTAAACAACCTGGTTTTGTTGCGCATTGACTTCCGGATTACGGCGAGCGCAGGGGAACAAAGTCGTTTCGTTTCTTGCGCGCCTATAATGTAAAAATCATCTTTTTTTACAATTAACTACAACTACCAACAACCAACAGTTAAAATAAAGAAAGAATTCCATATATAAACATAGCTTTTCAGTCTATAATAATCTACCTGGAAATAATAAAAATTTGAATCATTGAAAAATGGGGGGGGCTCTGCTGTGAAAATGTATTGGCACCCCTGTCTTTTTCGTAATTGGCTCTGGGTTTTGTATATTCGTCACATTTAAATGGACTAAACTCCTCATACAAAACAGTTAATGTAAATGTAAATGATCACTTCATTTATTGAAGGAAAAAGGTTATGCAACAAAAAAAAATCAAAAAGTAATTACACTCCCTTAAATACACCGATCAGGCATAACATTATGACCAGTGAGAGGTGAAGTGAATAGCACTGATGATCTCCTCATCATGGTACCTGTTAGTGGGTGGGATATATTAGGCAGCAAGTGAACATTTTGAACACCACAACGAGTCTGTGGTGATTGGTCCCCAGATCGCGATCCAATCCAGCTTCTGTAGGATGTGCTGGACAAACAAGTCCAATCCGTGGAGGCCCCACCTCGAGAACTTACAGGACTTAAAGGAACTTCTGCTAAAATCATGGTGCCAGATCCCACAGCACACCTTTAGCGATCTAGTGGAGTCCATGCCTCAAAGGGTCAGGGCTGTTTTGGCAGCAAAAGGGGGATTAACACAATATTAGACAGGTGGTCATAATGTTATGGCTGATCAGTGTATAATAACTGGTTGTTGGCACCTTGGAGCAACAGCTGCAACTAAACACTGGTGATAACTGGAGGAATTTGAGTCCAGTCCTCTTTACAGACCTGCTTATGCATCTCACTGGAGATCAAGTCATGACTAAACCACTCCAAAGCCTTAATTTGTTGATATTGTTTGTAATTTGTACTTGATTTGTTAATGAATTTTGGATCCTTGTCTCAGTGCATCATCTAATTCTGCTTATGCTTCAGATCACAGACTGATGACTGGCCATTCTCCTTCAGGACTTTCTTATAGAGAGATGAATTCATGATTATGTCAATTATGAGAAGTCGCCCAGGCCATGATGCAGAAAACCATCCCCACAGCATCATGCTACCACCACCATGTTGCACTATTGTTATGATATAAACAGCCCTTAATTATTAAACTACCACCACCATGTTGCACTATTGTTATGATACATCATAACAGTGAAACATGTAAACTACCCCTTAATTATTAAACTACCACCACCATGTTGCACTATTGTTATGATATAAACAGCCCTTAATTATTAAACTACCACCACCATGTTGCACTATTGTTATGATATAAACAGCCCTTAATTATTAAACTACCACCACCATGTTGCACTATTGTTATGATACATCATAACAGTGAAACATGTAAACTACCCCTTAATTATTAAACTACCATCAATGTGTTTCACTGTTATTATGATGTAAACAACCCCCTTAATTATTAAACTACCACCACCATGCTTCCCTGTTATGATGTAAACAACCCCCTTAATTATTAAACTATTAAACCTCCCATGTCAAAGACCCGGGTTCGAGACCTGCTTGGAGCGGTTACAAGTAGGACCCGTGAGGGTTACACTGGTGCCGTGACCCGGATGGGAGTGAAGTTTAGGGGGGCGAGTGTAACGGAGGCCAGTGGTAGGTGTTGTGCAGGTAAACCTCACTCCACTGATCTCAAGAGGCATGCTAGTGGCTGCAGTCTTTAGCCTCCTTGTTAGAGTGCCCGCCTCCCATGCCAGAGCCCCAGGTTCGAGTAGGCCCCGTGGGGGTTACACTACCACCACCTTGTTTCACTGTTATCATGGAACGCTCTGTTCGCTTTGCACCAGATGTAACAACATCCTTATTACAGCTGATTGTTATAAATAAATATATTATTTGATTCGATCGCTTCATATCGATCATTGTCCTTTTTTTATTTTTATTTATTTTATTATTTTTTAATACAAATAACAAAACCACAGACTGCTAGATAAACTTAGCTACGCCCATTTTATTCAAGAATCTCTGATGAAAATAAATTAAGGAAAATATATGATAGTATTCATGATCACACAATTCAGAGAAAGAAAAACAAATTAAACCATTCTCACAATGAAACAAAAAAATAATAATAATAATCAGACCTTTCGATTTGTAATTGCACAACATGGACGAAAAGGGGGGGGGGACACCTTTGTACGCCATCTAACACACACACCGAATAGCCGACAGGCTGCGCAAGGAGCTGGTACTAATCCCTAGAAACCTTGCTGTCGTGCGGTGTGACGACTCTCGCCGTGACTAATCCCCCAGACGTGTCAGATGAGTTCCAGTGTGTTTGGATGAATCACGCCTTTTAAACAAATGCTGTTTGTTATTAAAACAAATAAAAGCGAACGCCAAGAAGCTACCATTATACCAGAATCCTAATCTTTAGAGTTTACAACATAACATACCACAAGCTGTGTGCTGTGACTTTCCCAGTGTGTGTGTGTGTGTGTGTATCCAAAAATAACACTACTTTGCAAATGAGCCTCAGGCCAAATGACTCTCTACTTCCTATTTAAGTGCACAGGGTTTGATATGGTGGCTTCGACGCCGTACTCCAGCGCTCTGTAGGGAGCCGTTTAGGACATAAAAAAAGATCGACAGCATCCGAGCGGCAAACCTCTGACCTGCATCTGCACAACAAAAACTAGAACCAGCACGCAAGAAAACGTTACGTAATCCTTCTTGATATTCTTCTACATACCCACCTTCCAGCTATTGAACACATCCTGTGTATTACTTCATTATTTAATCTCTCTCTCTCTCTCTCTCTCTCTCTCTCTTTTCCTCACATGCTCTAAACTCTCTAAGGCTAATCTGAAGCCTGCTCTGAACTACACACGGTCAGGGTCTGAAATGGTTCTCCGTCTTGGTTCTCCACCATGGCAGTTGGGGGGTTTTTTTCCGGGTTTTTCTGAGGTTTTCAGTTTTGATTTTCCTGGAAATGAGGAAGTGCAACAAAAACTCAGCGCTGAGAACTTTCTCTGCTGCCTCGATCCATGGTCAATTCTGCACCAGAAGTTCATACTAACAAGTGTAGTTTGTCTCTAGTGTGTGTGTGTGTGTGTGTGTGTGTGTGGATTGATACTGCTGTTACGTTTGGATGTGTTGGGTTTTTTTTAAGCTCTCATAATAAAAACTATAAGCAAGCATTGTTGGATGATTAGCAGAGCAAGCTAACTGCACACAGCTTAACACCCTCAGTACATGTGATAAGAGGCTGTAAATGACAGGATAAACTGAAACATATGTTGAATAACTGAATCATATGTTACAGTGAATGACTGAATCATATGTTGAATCACTGAATCATATGTTACAGTGAATCACTGAATCATATGTTGAATCACTGAATCATATCACAGTGAATCACTGAATTATATGTTGAATCACTGAATCATATGTTGAATCACTGAATCATATGTTACAGTGAATCACTGGATCATATGTTGAATCACTGATTCATATGTTACAGTGAATCACTGAATCATATGTTGAATCACTGAATCATATGTTACAGTGAATCACTGAATTTTATGTTCAATCACTGGATCATAGGTTACAGTGAATCACTGAATTATATGTTGAATCACTAAATCATATCTTACAGTGAATCATATGTTGAATCATATGTTGAATCACTGAATCATATGTTGAATCACTAAATCATATGTTACAGTGAATCGCTGAATCATATGTTGAATCACTGAATCATATGTTACAGTGAATCGTTAAATTATATGTTGAATCACAGGATCATATGTTACAGTGAATCACTAAAATGATTTAAGAAGATTTCAGGAAATGGTCTATGTGGCTGATCTGTTTCTTTTCATCCACCATTTTGTATTTAGCCTTTATAACTTTGTGATGACTGGAATGTGTTTTATCAGGGTTCAATATGTTGTGGTTTACTGCCACAGTGGAGAAAAATGCTGTCATTTCAGACCCTGTGATAAACTCCCTCACTCTTTATCAGTTCCTTAGCATCTCCACTACCTTCTGATTTCATCCTATTGGTTAAGAATTGGAGGTACTAGAGTTCTCCTGAAAGTCAGCATCAAAAGCTATGCTCCCTGTAACTAAAGTCAAGTTTAATACGTTTCACTAGATACAGTATTATGAAGAATTCCTTCTCAGGTAAAGATAACAGTGAGTAGCCGGTATAGCGTGGCTGTGAGTGTGTCCTGCACGTCGAATGCTGGTGTCTGATCCAACAAAACCGGTACACGATTCAGAGTGCTTAATCAAAAAATAAATCAGATTATAAACTAGCAGGTTAACAGTTCACGCACCACCTCTCGAGGGTGGAGGTAACAGGGTTACGGACGAGAACACTGGAGCAGTAACTTCATCTTTTTCGCCCCTCAGCCGCTTCAGTTCTCGGAGTGCTGTTTCTTGCGAAAGGGCGCTTTAAAGCGGCTCCAGAGCGATCGGCTGCGTCGCGTCTTTCTCTCGCCACTGCGCACCGCCTCTGCCTCGCGCTGACGGATCTGACGCACCAGAGCGACGAAAACTTCATCAATGTAGTAACGGAAGGCTGCTGAGGTCTCGAAAAACGGACACTGGAACTCCCTCGCCAGCTCGTTTCCCTCCTCTACTGACACCTGGTGGAGAGGAGGACATGTTAATAAAAAATTATAACACATAAGAAAATCAGTGTGTAAGTCTTAGTAAATTAAAAGACACAATTAAAGAAGGCAACAACTGAACTCGGTTTAATATTTCACTATTCCGAGTGTGATTCAGGATTGTCTTTAGATTTCATTCTCCTTCAATGAGCTATGCCTGCGTAACCGGAATTTTCTTCCACACCCATAAACCTTCCAGTAATTTTACAATGTCGATTTTTCGGTTTATTTCTACAGTCACAGCTGAGAAAGCTGAGCACGCAATTTGCCAAAACTACACTACTACTTCCTGTATAAACAAAACTTGGGTGTTGCCAAAGCCGGAAATTGTGTAACGTGTTTAACTTGCTTTTATTTGGAAATCTGGAGCGCTCTTAACCATCAGAGGCAATGAAGATAAAGAAATCATTGTGAGATCAAGTGACCTACAGAGCAGAACAAGACATCATGTAGATTAGATCTATGTACATTGGATCGGAACCAGAAATGAGAGGCACACAGACCACGCCTCCTTCACTGCTTCTGAATCACAGAGGCCACACTTCCTTCACTGTGTCTGAGTCACTAAAACCACACCTCCTTTCATGTGACTGAGTTACTGAAGCCACGCCTCATTCACTGTGACTGAGTTACTGAGGCCACGCCTCCTTCACTGTGTCTGAGTCGCTGAAACCACGCCTCCTTCACTGTGTCTGAGTCGTTGAAATCACGCCTCCTTTACTGTGTCTGAGTTACTGAAACCACGCGTCCTTTACTATGACTGAGTTACTGAAACCACGCCTCCTTTACTGTGACTGAGTTACTGAAACCACGCCTCCTTCACTGTGTCTGAGTCGTTGAAACCACGCCTCCTTCACTGTGTCTGAGTCGCTGAAACCACGCCTCCTTCACTGTGTCTGAGTCGTTGAAACCACGCCTCCTTCACTGTGTCTGAGTCGCTGAAATCACGCCTCCTTTACTGTGACTGAGTTACTGAAACCACGCGTCCTTTACTGTGACTGAGTTACTGAAACCACGCCTCCTTTACTGTGACTGAGTTACTGAAACCACGCCTCCTTTACTGTAACTGAGTTACTGAAACCACGCGTCCTTTACTGTGACTGAGTTACTGATACCACGCCTCCTTTACTGTGACTGAGTTACTGAAACCACGCCTCCTTTACTGTGACTGAGTTACTGAAACCACGCCTCCTTTACTGTGACTGAGTTACTGAAACCACGCCTCCTTTACTGTGACTGAGTTACTGAAACCACGCGTCCTTTACTGTGACTGAGTTACTGAAACCACGCGTCCTTTACTATGACTGAGTTACTGAAACCACGCCTCCTTTACTGTGACTGAGTTACTGAAACCACGCCTCCTTTACTGTGACTGAGTTCCTGAAACCACGCCTCCTACACTGTGTCTGGCTCACCGAGGCCTCCTCCATGTAGTCCGGTATTATTTCTACAATTACTTTATTCACACTGTAGCTGCTGTGATATTAATGTACTCTATGTTAAGGTAAAAATGTGTGTGTGTGCATGTGTGTGTCAGTGTGTGTGTGCATGTGTGTGTCAGTGTGTGTGTGCATGTGTGTGTTACCTGTCTCATGTGTGCAAGGTCAGATTTGTTTCCCACAAGCACCACCGGCGTGTCCACAGTGCGCCGCACACGGCAGATCAGCTGCTTGAAGTGACGAGCCTCCTGGAAGCTGCGCCGGTCCGTTATGGAGTACGAAATGATGAAGCCTTCGCCGGCACGCATGTACTGATCACGCATGGCTGTGAATTCAGCCTGCAAACACACACACACACACATATTATAAGCCTTAGATAATGTAGCTCACATACCATACTAGTCCCTGAATACGTTGTTGCTATAGAAACCACACCGTATTAGAACGAGTGCATTAATATGAACCTGTGATGTTCACTACTGTCAGAGCTGCTCTACTAGAAAACTAATCACCACCTTCTGACCTGATCAGTCTGGAGATCTCAAACGCACAGTGATGTAAACGTTACAATATAAACTATTAGGCACAATTAGGCATGTGCTGAGATTCTATAATACAATCAGTACATTTATATACGACCAAGTGATCCGTCAGTAATTTCATCGATCGTGCAATGGGATTGAAAAGACTTCGAAATGAAATAATCTGGTAGATAGAGAAAAGTAGCAATGTAAACGCATGAATCAGACTATTTCATCAATCAGATTTAATAAGATTAGTACTATGCAGTACGATTGAATTTATTCAAACTGACCAAAATGGCCAAGTCTAAACATTCCTAATATTTCGACAATTCTGTTTAATTGACTTTTTTTCTGATTAAATCCCGACCCTGTATTCTGTTCTTCAGATATTTAAGAGTTTAGCCATATCGTTAACATCACTAGCCTTGTTTGTCTAAAATCCCTGTGCTAAAACAAATCCCAGGAGCTAACACAGTTAGACGGAGCTTGCTGCAAGTCATCTGGAGCTTCTGCTGCGTGTCAGACCAAAGGCACGGCTGTGAAGATCACACGGCTCGATCGGATCCCGCTGAGCCTCACGCAGCGTGTGTGATTCACTCCCAGTCACAGACACCCAATTAAAACCGTGCTCTTTAAATACGAGGGCAAAAAAAAACAAAACAAGCACATGTATGAGAAAGTCTCGCAGAATCCCGAGGACATGGAGGACGACGTGAGCCTCCTGCTCTGCTCACCTGTCCTGCTGTGTCCAAGATGTCCAGGTTCGCCGGCTCGTCGTCGATGCGGATCTGCGTCTTATAGGCGTCCTCTGGGGGGAGAAAAAACAGGTACAGAAAAACATGTCAGGATTCAGTTTACTGTCAGAAGATTAACCCACCTGTACGCATCAATATTAATCTGAATTACTCTAACACATCCTACTTACACTCTAATACACATAATACTGATTTTCTCCATCTGTTGTCATTGTAGCTGAAACATAAAATGTATTTTTTCCCCATCATTAATTATAAACCCTTAGCGCCAAACCCCTGAAGACCCCTGTGATGTCTGAAGTCCTGCTCTAGCATTTCCTCAAGCTCAGCTTCATCACTCCAGTTCCTCCTCATGCAGGTGCTACTGATGTCTGATGCCTGAATTTAACTAGTTTAACGAGACTGGTTCAAAATGCAGCACTGTCAGCCTTTCTTGATCTCACAAGCTTCATACGTGGCCACTTGTTTGTTCCTGCAGGAGATCACACCTCATGATGTGCGTCTGTGTAACAGCTGAATCATGTATTAGTTCTGGGTCTTCACTTCATCGCTGGCGCAAAGTGATACGAGCCACAGAGCTCACTCTTCCAGAAAACACAGAGGAATTCCATGGTACTCCAGAATGGTGTATCCTGGAGTTTCCTCATGATTTTGTACCTCAGCGTTCAGTTGTAATCAGTATCAGAGTGGTGTGGTCAAATGCTTTGGACCGGGCTATGTGACCCCTGTAGTACAGTATATAGTGAACTAAACACTCCTGCAGACATTTTGTGTCTAAAAACAAATACTGATGCTGAACGTATGACGTTCTGTCTTAGCGTGATGTTTACACACACTTTATTGTCCCACCTATAGTAGGGTCGTGATCCTCAGGGAACCGGTGACTGATAAACTGCATGATGATGGCTAGAGAGAGAGAGAGAGAGAGAGAGAGAGAGAGACTTGTTACATTATGATTAAGATACCCAAGATGTGTGACTGAATGTTACCCTTTTCCCTTAATCTACTTTTACGACTCATCTCACACACACACATACACACACACACACACACACTCAGCACAGATTTGCGCCATTCGCACCCTTTGTCCTGTTCCCATGGCGACAGTCTGGATAAAATACAGTGAAATAATTTTCTGTGACCATAAACACAACGTTCACACCTTCACCAAGCGGCATGGGTTCATCGCCGTAGCAACAGGCTCAGTGAGACGAGGGGTGGTTGCCAGGCACCTCCCTAACAACCAGACGGAGCTGAAGAGCCTTTAAGCCACCACCCAGGGTGTGTGTGTGTGTGTGTGTGTGTGACACCTCATACTGAAACACATCAAACTAACCACAGATAGAACTTACAGATCATAGCATGAGATAAGCATGAGATAAGGAGATCAAAACACGGGCAGGCGGAGAGCGAGAAAGAAAGATAGTGGAGAAAGAGATGGATTTAAAGAGAACGAACAAAGAGACAGAGAAAAAGAAAGAGACGGACAAGCGGAGAGCGAGAGAGAGTGTTTAAACTGCGTCCCCATGACACCTCTCATTCTAAACATTCTCTATACATGAAGAGCCATCGCCCTGTGTGTGTGTGTGTGTTTGGTCAACTTAAACACACACACACAAAGTGCAAACAAGTGACCGAGAGAGGAGGGGCAAGAGATGGACAGAAATAGACAGAGAGAGAGAGAGACAAGGAGAAAGATGGAATTAGTAACAGACCTGTAAAACTGAGACAAAGAAAAAAGAGAAAAGAACTAAGACAGTGTGTGATAGAGGGAGGGCAGACGCAGACAAAGAAAGAACGAAAGAGAGATAGAGAGAACCTGGCGATAGTTACTCACCGCTTTTACCCACTCCTCCTTCGCCCAGCATTACCAGTTTATACTCGCGGGAAAGACCGCCGACCCCCCGCGAAGACTCCATCCACACAGCTGCAACACACACACACACACACACACACACACAAGGACATATGAATGTGTTGGTCATGTATGCACAAACCTTTGGTCATATTGTGTTAAGGTGTATACAAGACATGCAAGTTTCCAATAAACGTCCTTGTGTACAGTGTGTATAGTGTGTGTGTGTGTATGTGTGTGTGTGTGTGCAGCTGACCCCAGAGACCAAATTTGGCACAGAAGAGGAAGTGAGTCATTTGGTTAAACTATTCATGTGACAAATCGATGCGCACAGATATTAACCGCTGTGAACACTTTATCTTAAAACAACATGATATATTACTACTTTAAACACTCATCCCCTCGTCTCTGTGAAAACATCATAAACTTTACTTTAAACAAAGACTTCACTGAACTCTGATAAACATTAAACAAGACTGAACATTTGACTGGACAGTGATGTACTTCAGTAGTTTCCAGTTATGTGTGTTGTTGTTATTACTATGTTATAACTAACACTTCAAGCCAAACTATTACTTATCACATGAATACTAACAACCTGAACTCTTTCTTTATTATGCCGAAATAATGTTTTCTCAAAGCCTGACATTTATGAACCACAGTTATTTAGGTTATTGAAAAATGTGCCGCTGACTTCAAGCTAGGAACCGGAGCTCAGCGAGAGCCTCTGTCACTCCCACGCCGCTGGGGAGGCTTCCGTGTTCGGTCTCAGGAGTCAGGAAAGACCGGGGATTCGTCATGAATTGTAGGCCTGTTATGTATGACATGGTTTCATTTCGCTACGGTTGTGTTTAGACACACCGGTTTGTATCACATCGATATAGTTTATTTCTATTTTTAAAAAATGAAACGCATGGTTATGTGAGAATGTGTCATAAACGGTGTGACTTTTGATTCAAGACAAAGAAAGCAGCATTACAGTGACCACTGAACTGACCGCTGGGGGAAAATCTAATAACCGCATTGCTTTAGTAACTAATTAAAGTTGTTTATTTATTTATTTTTTCCCCCCATGAGAATTTTTTAAAAATGTTTAGCCGATTTAGTAAATGACTACGTTTACAGCTTGAGTGAATTGTCAGCGTTTTTTTATTTATTTATTATTATTTATATATTTTTATGGGTCACTTTGTTTCTGCTGAACAAGTCAACTGTGTGAAGTTCAGAGTCTAACAAATCAACACTTTACATCGCTTTTATAGCCGAAAAACAAACAAAAAAAATCAAATAAACAAATCAGCAAACTTAGAAAATAACTTTTTGCACGCACATCAGTTTCAGTTCAATGAATACAGATGATAACATAAATAAATAAAATAAATAAAATGACCACTCACCTTTTGTCACAGTATTTCCCTCTTCATAGTTAATTCTGTATCAGTGCATGTGATCATCATTTCTGACCATAGTTGAGAAAGTGGCCAAGTGTAAACACACACACACACACACACATACAACACACTCATACACATTCACATTCACGTATCTACACACACACACACATACATACACACACATAGACACATATACACAAACCATGTAGCGGCCAACCCTGCCGCCGGGTCCTAATGCCCGTAAATTTATCTTTCGGTAATAATTTGATCATCAGGTTTACATGCATGTGAGAAAAACGCCGAATCATTAATCTGAATTCTTTAACCCTTGTTTTGTGTTTGGGTTCAATTTTTTTGTGTGTTTTTTTTTTACTTAAAATGTTTTGCATTTGTTATAAATCACCTGCATTTACAGATGCATTTTTTGAGAGCTGTAATGCAATGCAGAAAATAATTAATCACAAAATGTGAGCTATATTGTTTGGGATTGAGATAAAGGACCTTATTTATTTATTTATTTATTTATTTATTAATTATTTGGTTGCTTGCTTTATTTATTTTTATTTATTCGTTTGTTTGTTTGTTTGTTTGTTTATGTATTTATTTATTATTTGGTTTATTTATTTATTTATTATTTATTTATTATTTGGTTAGTTGCTTTATTTATTTATTTATTTATTTATATTTTAATTTTTATTTATTTCTGTATTACTTTCAAAACCCTAATAATGTCCTGAGTCATTTTTAACCCAAACAGTACCAAAGGGTCCACATAACAGAGTGAACAGAGTTTATTTATTTAGAGAAAAAGAGAGAAATAAAGACTGGTGAGGAAATTATTGTTTAATATATGGTTTAAAGCAGCTGTATGTGAAACCAGGAATCGACTTCATCAAACTCTACTATCAAATCTTTTAAATGAATTCATGATTAAGTTGTTAAATATGTCTAAATGTCCGACTTCATATCTAGCGCACTTTACTTGCAGAAATGGAAAAAAAAAGAGCCAAAAAGAGCCCAGATGTAGTGGATCAGTTTATCTTTTATTTGCATGTTCATTGTGTTAACCAGTTCACCATTACAGTACACATCAGCATTAGTGTAACAGGTTTAGCATAGATTTATTACAGCGGTATGCACATCAGGTGTCATCAGAAGCGTTTTTTTTTTTTTAAATCTCCACATAAAACTTTGCATCTTGGGAATTCGGGACGAAATTTCGCTTTGCAATTTATTGTACGACACACGACAGCGAAAACCTGCGAGGTTTGGAGAGTTTGGAGAGGAAAAGAAAAAGAAAAAGAAAAGAAAAAAAGGGGGCAGGGCTCTGAAATCGAACCTAAAGAATTTGCGGGGAAAAACGAAAAATGCAGAAAGTGCAACTGCCGGATAGTGCATGAAGACGGACAATACTTTACAACCGCTCATATTTATTTATACACATATAAACAAGCTTTTTGTATGCCAAAGAATGCACAAGGCAAAAAATATAGAAACTGTATAGGATTTTTTTTACCTTTGCGTTATTATTTTCTTTTCATCTGGGGTTGCTTTGTGCATCGAAAAGAGAAAAGGAAGTCTTTTGTTTTGTTTTTTTCTGTTTGTTTTTCATTTTTATTATCAAAACCTTGCTATAATTGAGGCTACTGTACACCAACCTACACTAAAGCAGAGATGTATTAGAGGAGCACAGAATATTACAGCATCTAGTAGATTAATATTTACCATCTTTAAGACTTTACAACCCCCAAACCCCCCCGGGTGTTTCTTTCCTGCATGCACTGTGTGGAATAAAGTAGATCATATATATGTATATATATGTGTGTGTGTGTGTAAGAAAACGTAGTATTAGTGCATCAAGGGTCTTGTACTTGGGTTATCATTTGAATGAATCGCTTTGTGATGTATTTGATGTGCCGTGAAAGCTCTTAGGGTGACTCCTGGGTTGCTTGCAGTCATGAATACGAGGCGTCTGAAATGATCCGGATGACTGAAACCCTTTATAAGCCTTTAAGAGAAATGATTCTGTTCTTTCTCAGTGATGAGTGAGGAGCAAGGAGAGAAGGTAGGTTTTTATTCAAGCTCCCTAATCCTGTATTAATAATAAGAATAATAAGAATAATAATAATAATGTAATTTCCATGAAACTGTGGTATATGGTATACTATATATAACATATGATATAGTATAACGGTTTACAGGAGGTTACTCTATTTCAGTAGTCTGTCTTTTCTATATTTATTTGTATATCACTTTTCAGAATTTTAAGTTGTAACTATTTATTAATTAACCTTTACTTTGTTTTGACACTTTTTCACGTTCGCTTTTGCTTGTTTCCTCGTGCCGATATTTCTGCAGGTCGGCGGTTTTGCTAATGAAGCGATTAGCTAGCCGTGATTTCTCTGGACCTCTTTTTGAAAGGTCAGCCGTGGCGCTTGGTGTGATTTCCGGCTGCGTGTGTGGACTGAGGCGTAACAGAGCGTGGAATAAAACCCGGGGCTGAAGACGAGGGAGCGAGCCGAGTGGAAGTGATGTAATTAACATGAACGTCAACGTACATTTAATTAACGAAGGCAGATATGAGCTTCCTGCTGCTCCTACACACACACACACACAGGGCCCATCTGTGTAGCTCTCTGTGTGGGAGTCGGTGTGTTTCGTCACATCATCGCTGTTCAGTTCGGCGTGTCTGAGACGTTCCAAAGAGACAATGACTAAAAGAGCGTGTGTGTGTGTGTGTGGACACTCGGTCAAATGTCTAAAGGGTTTCAGTCATCCATAGAAACGTGGGTGAGATGGAAATGACCCTACTAAGATAATATTTAAAGATTTCTATTCTAGTTTATTGAACTGAGTCACATGACCCCCGTCACATGACCTGAACAGTCCGAGGTCTGATATATTTGTCTCTTTAAAAAGAAGAAGAAGAAGCATGAAGAAAGAGTCAGGTTTAACTGTACTCAAGCGAAAAGAAGGAAGTTTAGCTGTTTGTACAGATCGGGCTGTTTAATAATAAACAGATGCGTTGTTATTATCAGATAATAAAGAAAAAACGTGTTAACGTATTTGGAAGGAGTCTCCAGTGTTAGAGGAATTTGTTTTACTTTTTTTGTCTTGTCTCATTAACATGTAGAGACTCTTGTGATGATGGGTGAGTTGGAAGCATTTTGAGGCAGCTAGACACAACTAAAAATGGATAAAAACTACATTAGGGTCAGCAACTCTGTGAGGAATGTGGTAGCTTTGTGATTAAGGTGTTCAATTATCTACTGATCAGAAGGTTGTGAGTTCGAATCCCATCTCCACACCACTAAGCTGTCACTGCTGGGCCCCTGAGCAAGGCCCTTAACCCTCAGCTATATAAACTGCTCTAGATAAGAGCATCTGCCGGAAATGTAAATGTAAGCTGCTGTAGAAATTAAAAAGACCAGGATGTTATTATAGAAAAATGATCAACTTCCACCAGATTTTTCCACCAATCAGAGCCCTGGATGAGTTTTTAAGCATTCTATTATTTATAACTCTATATACTTCTTTCAAATGGGTCATACGATAGAATCATCACAGCTATTTGGTTCTTTCTATATAATTTCTCTCTCTCTCTCTATATATATATATTATTTTTTTCGTTTTAAATTACAAAAACAATATCCTAAAGTGCAATTATCTGCATATTTCTGACTCTTTTTTTCTTTTTCATCCAGGAAGGGCTTCACATAAGATTCAGGGTGAGTTTCGAGAGATATTCGGCGTCTTCGAGATAAAAACGATGCTTTTAGGTTAGAGGGGGGAAAAAAACAAGAGCCTCTTATCATACACTTTGTACATCGTTTGCTATAACAGGAAAAGCAGGCAAAGGAGTAAAGGAGTTTCCGTTAAAAATACACACGCAGTCGTAACACACAGCAGATCGGGAAAAAAAGGAATTTTTGGTGGAACTATGAGGAATAAAAATCCCTCCCGCTATGTACAACACGAGGAGCTGGAAAAGATCGCACACTTTTCCGGATTTCAGCTTTTTCTTCTGTTGGTCTAATAAAAAAGTAATAATAAATTAAATCTTTTATATCGATCCGTATTCATATACCTGTGAAAATGGACGTAGATCAAATTAATTGATAAATTAATTAATTATTAAATGGCCGAGAAACGACTAAAACGCCCTTTACACATTTACTGTTATTTAAAAAAAAAAAAAAATAAAAATCAGGAACTATGAATATTCATGAGCATGCACATTAGAGACAAGACCACAATGTCCTCCTGCCATGGCAAAGAGCTAGCCAAGTTAGTAACCTAGTAAACTATCAAGGATTATTTAGTTTTCACTCATGTACACGGTTAAATTAAGGAGCGTTCCTACCGAAAACGTCTAAAAATAGTACAAGTCAAAGTTATTACCTTGAAACACATTAAGCCGCTCCCTCCAGGATTTGGAAATAAAGCAAATTCAGCGATATTCAGAGAAGTTTGCAGTTGTTTGTTTTTTTAAAATATATATATATTATCTGCAGATTTTCCCAGCAGAGAAGCGTCATCACAACACACATTTACTTCCATGTGTCTTCACTGGTAGGTTTAGAAGAAGCTGACATCCTGTGCTCGTGATTTTCACCAATTCAAGTAGTTTAAGCTTAAAAAATACCACAAAAAAACACCCCAAAAAATTTATTAATCAATTCATTTAAAAAAAACCAAATCAAAACAAAACGCCAATTTTTTGCATCAAAATTTGGAAGTGCATCAGAATCCAGAACAATTTGGCGCAATCCTGAAAGGAGCTTTAAATCATTATAGATTTTTTTATTTGTTCAAAATGACGATTTTCTGCAGATTTTCCAAGCAGAGAATGAGAGAATGGCGTCATCACAACAAAAACCCTCGTCCATTAACTTCTATGTGTCTTCACACATGATGGGAGTCTAATAGACGAATCCTGTGCTTGTGATTTCACCGATTCAAGTAGTTTTATGCTTAAAAAAACCCCAAAAATCACTAAAAAAATAAATAAATTAATTTATTTAAAAAAAACAAAAAACAAAAAATCCCACAAAAAATTCAAATTTTTTGCATCACAAAAGTTGCAAAAGCATCAAAAAATCCAGAACAATTTGGCGTTATCCTGAAAGGATTATATTGATTTTTATCTCAATATCGATTTTTTTTTTGTGACGATTTTCTGCAGATTTTCCAGGCAGAGTAAGAATAAGAGAATGATGTCATCACAGCACACATCCCTTCAAAACCCTCGTCCATTAACTTCTGTGTGTCTTCACACATGATGGGAGTCTAACAGACCAATCCCGTGCTTGTGATTTCACCGATTCAAGAAAAGAAAAGAAAAACAGAACAATTTGGCGTAATCCTGAAGGGAGCGTTAGGTCAGTAGCACCCGCAGTGTGAGTTAATAAACCTGGAGGTCACCGCTGGACGAGACAGGACGGCGCTCGAATCGCGGAAGCACGTTTCCTCCATTTTTCCAGACGTTTCACAAGGACGCTCTTTATAAGATCACGTCTCATTACCTTGGAAACGACCGTAAGACGTTTCTGCGATCGAACCCAGAGGTTCAGACACACGATCTACCTTGCACGTTCTTTTACTCCGTGCTAACATTTTACCGTAAAGAGCGAGACGGTAGCCTTCTCTTCACAGAAGTCTGTTTCATGCTTCCTGTGTTGCAGCTGTTGATTTTTACCATCACATATACAATTAAAAACCACGCCCACTTTGTGTTTCAGCCTTCGGGCGCCGGATACGATGGATCTCGATCGGTCTCGCGAGCCTTATTTACAACCTGATTGTTGCCATGACGACAGCTGATTGTTGACATGACGACAAAATAAAGCGATGACGAGAACACAAACCCCATCAGGATCCGACACAAAGAAAGAAAAAGACAATAACGGAGAGACCGACTCTGACTCCCCTGGCTTTCAGATACTCCGTCATCATGTCAGCGGGTTCAGATTTTCTTATCAGCGCTAACGTTTGTGCTAAACAATGAAAGAAAGCCGCGGAAGGATTTAGCATTGAGGGAATTAGCATCGATACAAAAGCCGTGACTCATCGGCTGCAGTTCACAGATCCGTTCGGCATGTCTTGCGTCTTGAGACTTTGTGTGAGACTCCAGAAAAGTGTAGCTTCTTCCTCTCCCTCCTCCTCTTCCTCCTCCAATCAGGAACAAATAAAACGTTTCATGAAGTCTTTTCGTGAAATCCGTGTGCTAATATTAGACTTTTAGACGGTCAGAATGATTCCTAATCACAGGCGATCGCAGGTTACGGCGCAGAGGTGCGACCGGGAATATTATGTCGGGGAGGAGGGATTAGTCTGTCGGAGAGGAGGGATTAGTCTGTCAATTGTCCATAATGTGTAAGACGGCACTCCTCGGGTCAGAGGGGAAAAAAGGAGGTTCCGTCTGAATGAACCGCACGAGTAAAATCGTGCCTCGTGTAACTGCAGGGTCCAAACCAGGACTCCGGCCACACACACACACACACACACACACACACACACACAGAGGTTAGGATACACCTACATGAGCGAAGGGAAACTGACAGGTTTGTATCTTTTCTCTGAGAGATGGACCGAGCGTGAGATTAGAACTCGGACAGGTTGTGCCACTTGGCGATCTGCCGTCGTGGATTGTCGCACACTTCCCTCCAGTGCGTGACGCCGGACGGCGTGGGGCTCTGGCCGCCCAGCACCAGGCGGCCCACTACGGCGTTCTTGGCGGTGCGGTCGAAGTCGATGAGCAGGAATTCGACAGAGATGTCGGCCATGAGCTCGGCGGGAACGTCGTACACGAAGGACTCGTTAAAGACCGGCTCCAGCGTGCACTTCTTCACGTGCGTCTTCTTCTTGGCGATGCGTCTGCGGCCGTAGAACACGTTGACCTTCACGTACGGGTCTGTGAGAGGAAGTGAGGAGAGAGGCAGGGTTAAAGGAGGCGTGTGTGTGTGTGTGTGTGTGCGTGCGTGCGTGCGTGCGTGCGTGCGTGTGTGTGTGTGTGCGTGCGTGCGTGCGTGTGTGTGTGTGTGTGTGTGGAGACTCACTGCCTGGCAGGCTGGTGATGTCCATGGTGGGGAGATGTTTGGCTTTGAGCACCACCACGTTCAGTCTGTGGGTGGCAGGATGGTAGGACAGAGACACCAGCAGCTCACCGCGTCTCCCACACTGCAGGGACAGAGGTCAGAGAGGTCAGAGGTCAGGAAACACAGACCTAAGTGTCTAGAAGTGTCATGCCCAGTTACAGAATTAGTGAGTGTGAATGTCTGACATCTTCTACAGGAGCAGAACAATCACCTGGTTCAACATTCTCACAACACACACACTTTATATCTCTCTCTCTCTCTCTCTCTCTCTCTGTGTTCTAGCTTGTCTCTTTATTTATTCCACCCTCTTCATCATTCTCTCTCTCTCTCTCTCTCTCTCTCGATCCTCATCCCTCCTTCTATGTTTAGACTCTTCTCTTAATATATCTATCTCCCTCTTTATTGCTTTTTTCTTTCCTTCTCTTTCTGTATGTAGTCCACCTCCCTCTCTCTCTCTCTCTATTTAGTTCATCCCCTTCATCTCTCTCTCTTTCACTCTTCATCCCTCCGTCTCTCTGCATTCTCTCTCCCTCTTTATTGCTCTTTTTCCTTCTTCTCACTCTGTACGTAGACCATCCTCTCTCTCTCTCTCTCTCTCTTTCTTTATTCCAACCTCTTAATTTCACCTCTTGCTCTTCATTCCTCTTTCACTCTGTGTATAGTCCGCTCTCTTTATCCCTCTCCATCTTTATTGCTCTTTTCCCTCTTTCTCTCTCTCTCTCTCTCTCTCTTGATTTTACCCCCCCCTTTTGCTTTTTATCCCTCCCTCTCTTGCTTTTTATCCCCTTCAATTCTCTCTCTCTCTCCCTCTCTTCATCCCTCCTTCTCTGTTTACTCTGTTCTCCTTATCTCTCTCCCTCTTTATTCCTCTTTTCCCTTCTTCTCACTCTGTATGTAAACTATCCTCCCTCTCTCTCTCTCTTTCTCTCTCTTCCACCCTCTTAATCATTCCCTCTCTTTTTTCCCTCTTGCTCTTCATCCCTCCTTCACTCTGTGTTTAGTCTGTTCTCTTTATCCTTCTCCCTCTTTATTGCTCCTTTTCCTCCCTCTCTCTCCCTCTCTCTCTCTCTCTCTATTTCGAGGACTCCGGTGCTACTTCTGGTTATCACCATGGCGACTGACCGTGGGAGGCAGCCTGGAGCCGATCTTGAACTCCAGACAGACTTTTTCTCTGTGTTTTGATCTTTTCATGGGAACTAAAGGTCTTGATAACCAGGGGAAAGTGTCAGGGTTTCATTCTGTTACTTTATACTGAAACTCTTCACACTTCACTATAGGTGTTTTTGTGTAAAGTTCAGCTTTTTATTCTTTTTAAAGAGTCTGGTTATTATGGTTATTAGAGTTAAGGTCAGGTGTAGACTGACTGAGCTACAGGAATATTTCTGTAGGGTCTGAATAATAAATCTGTGTTTCAGTAAACAGAAATTTACTCCACATCTTCTGACCAAACCTTCTGAGTCATGAATTTATTATTTATCCAAATGCAGTGTAGCATAACAACCTGAGAAAGAAAAAATCTCTCCCTCTCTCTCTCTTGCGCTCTCTCTCTCTCCCTCCCTCCATCCATCTCTCTCTCTCTCTCTCTCTCTCTCTCTCTCGCTCTATCTCTCTCTCTCTCCCTCCATCCATCTCTCTCTCTCTCTCTCTCTCTCACTCTATCTCTCTCTCTCTCGCTCTATCTCTCTCTCTCCCTCCCTCCATCCATCTCTCTCTCTCTCTCGCTCTATCTCTCTCTCTCTCTCCCTCCCTCCATCCATCTCTCTCTCTCTCACCCCCTCCTCTTTTCCCCTCTCTCTCCGTCTCTTTCTCCCTCTCTCTCATTCTCCCACTCTCTCTCTGTCTCTCTCTCACCCCCCTTCTCTCGTTCCTTCTCTCCATCCTTCTCTCTCTCTCTCTCTCCTCCTCTGAGATTAATGTGCAGCTTTGCAGGATGCTGCAGTCCTGCTTTTCTGTGCAGAATCACATCATCGTCTCGTCTCCATCTGTCTCGACTCTCCCTGCTCTCGTCTTTATCTCACGATAAGGTTTCATTTTCTCCCGTCAAAATTACAGAGGGAGGAAGCAGTTTTAGTACTGCAAGCACACACACCTCGAAAAAAGAAAATATCATTAATCCCACCATCTTCATATATATATATATATATATATATATATATATATATATATATATATATATATATATATATACACTATATTGCCAAAAGTATTCGCTCACCCATCCAAATAATCAGAATCAGGTGTTCCAATCACTTCCATGGCCACAGGTGTATAAAATCAAGCACCTAGGCATGCAGACTGTTTTACAAACATTTGTGAAAGAATGGGTCGCTCTCAGGAGCTCAGTGAATTCCAGCGTGGAACTGTGATAGGATGCCACCTGTGCAACAAATCCAGTCGTGAAATTTCCTCGCTCCTAAATATTCCACAGTCAACTGTCAGCTGTATTATAAGAACGTGGAAGTGTTTGGGAACGACAGCAACTCAGCCACGAAGTGGTAGGCCACGTAAACTGACGGAGCGGGGTCAGCGGATGCTGAGGCGCATAGTGCGAAGAGGTCGCCAACTTTCTGCAGAGTCAATCGCTACAGACCTCCAAACTTCATGTGGCCTTCAGATTAGCTCAAGAACAGTGCGCAGAGAGCTTCATGGAATGGGTTTCCATGGCCGAGCAGCTGCATCCAAGCCATACATCACCAAGTGCAATGCAAAGCGTCGGATGCAGTGGTGTAAAGCACGCCGCCACTGGACTCTAGAGCAGTGGAGACGCGTTCTCTGGAGTGACGAATCGCGCTTCTCCATCTGACAATCTGATGGACGAGTCTGGGTTTGGTGGTTGCCAGGAGAACGGTACTTGTCTGACTGCATTGTGCCAAGTGTAAAGTTTGGTGGAGGGGGGATTATGGTGTGGGGTTGTTTTTCAGGAGCTGGGCTTGGCCCCTTAGTTCCAGTGAAAGGAACTCTGAATGCTTCAGCATACCAAGACATTTTGGACAATTCCATGCTCCCAACTTTGTGGGAACAGTTTGGAGCTGGCCCCTTCCTCTTCCAACATGACTGTGCACCAGTGCACAAAGCAAGGTCCATAAAGACATGGATGACAGAGTCTGGTGTGAAGGAACTTGACTGGCCTGCACAGAGTCCTGACCTCAACCCGATAGAACACCTTTGGGATGAATTAGAGCGGAGACTGAGAGCCAGGCCTTCTCGTCCAACATCAGTGTGTGACCTCACAAATGCGCTTCTGGAAGAATGGTCAAAAATTCCCATAAACACACTCCTAAACCTTGTGGACAGCCTTCCCAGAAGAGTTGAAGCTGTTATAGCTGCAAAGGGTGGACCGACGTCATATTGAACCCTATGGATTAGGAATGGGATGTCACTTAAGTTCATATGCGAGTCAAGGCAGGTGAGCGAATACTTTTGGCAATATAGTGTATATATATATATATATATATATATATATGTATATATATATATATATATATATATATACATTAAGAACTGACTGTTCACTCACTTCCCCTGTTAGTGGTTTTAATGTTTTGGCTGATTGCTCTGCATTTTGTCTCACTGTTAATTATTTAGAAATATTCATTCACAATTCCTCTCACGATCTCGGTCCAGGGTCAATTTATCTGTGTAGCTTTAGCCTAAGCCCATCTGAACCAATACACACACACACATTTAACTGTGTGTGTGTGTGTGTTTGTACAGCTGATTTATGACCTTATATATCCCCGCAAATAAAAGCCCTTTCTGCTCCTCGGTTCCTGAACAACCCATAGCACCAGATGATGGGATTACTGACTATATCCTCCATGATGCAATGCTTTTTCTTAATTCCGAAGATGACAGTTAATCTCCCATGATGCTCTTGGGTGACAGTTAAAACCTCTGGCACTGATTGCTCGTTACGTAAGATGCAGCAAAGATCCGGTTGTCAACGTGTCTGTTGGAGACAGTAGGAAAGGAGCTGGCTAGGCTCTGTGTGTGTCTGTGTGTGTGTGTGTGTGTGTGTGTGTGTGTGTGTATAAAAGTAATGTCTACCCATTTAAGTACCACCTTCCTGCTTCCGGATATCAGATGTCCTTCAAATCCAGAGATAATACACACCTTTATGGACACACACACTCCCTCTCCTTACAGTAATGTAGCTTAAATGAACCTGGATCAATACACACTCTCATCAGTTACACAGCTCTAACTCATCACCTTGTGTGTGTGTGTGTGTGAGCAGATACCCATAAAAATACTCGCATACTCTATCAGGATAGCCTTTGCTAACACAAAAAAGGAACATATCTATCAGTTTACAGCATGATTATAGCATCATAATAAGACAGGGATATTAATTGAACTCTACTGAAAGATTGTAAACATAATGGATAAAGGCCGCTCATGAATGTTTAATTACGCCAGCATTTATTATAGCAATCCTTAACATGGCGCTAACGGTTCAGAAAAAAAATCCATAACGATCTCTGTCTCAGTTCTACACCGCTTTCATTCCCTCGCGTCCATCACACGCTATTTTAAAACGTTTCGCTCCGGAGACTTCTTTCCTCCATTAGCTGATCTTGCATCGTCATGACGCCTGACTGACAGATGAGTCTATCACCATCCTGTTCACTTCCACTCAACAATAATACACCCAGAACAACACAATCTTCATAACTTCTTCATCATGTTTTCCACTACCAGACAATCCTAACCTCTGTCCGTTACATTCCTGCCCCCCCCCCCAAGTGGTCTCACTATTACCCTGTACAGCACTTCATCCAGACACCACCTTCTACTACAAATCAATCGACAGCAGTCCAAGTCTAATCTACTCTTCAACTCTTCAAAATAAACTACATCCAATACAATACAATTCTTTAGAGGAGAAAAAACGACATGTGTCCAGGTTACACTACAGCAGTGTAAAATAAAACACATCGTCAGAATCAAGCTGCCATGATCCAAGCTTGAATACGAGGAGATACCACGAGACAAAAATAAACATCAGGTGACTCTGACTCTCCCCGGAATAAAGCGCAAACCTCTACACAAAACCAAAAAATATAAACTACAACATTCCACTCTATATCAAAACACTACCAGATAAACTACAACACCCCCAAGTTACTACAGCATTCCAACTTAAAACATAACAATATAAACTACAACACTGAAATATAAACTCCAACCTTAAACTGCTAACTCCAAACATTACCATATAAACTACAACACTGAAATATAAACTCCAACCTTAAACCGCTAACTCCAAACATTACCATATAAACTACAACACTGAAATATAAACTCCAACCTTAAACCGCTAACTCCAAACATTACCATATAAACTACAACACTGAAATATAAACTCCAACCTTAAACCGCTAACTCCAAACATTACCATATAAACTACAACACTGAAATATAAACTCCAACCTTAAACCGCTAACTCCAAACATTACCATATAAACTACAACACTGAAATATAAACTCCAACCTTAAACCGCTAACTCCAAACATTACCATATAAACTACAACACTGAAATATAAACTCCAACCTTAAACCGCTAACTCCAAACATTACCATATAAACTACAACACTGAAATATAAACTCCAACCTTAAACCGCTAACTCCAAACATTACCATATAAACTACAACACTGAAATATAAACTCCAACCTTAAACCGCTAACTCCAAACATTACCATATAAACTACAACACTGAAATATAAACTCCAACCTTAAACCGCTAACTCCAAACATTACCATATAAACTACAACACTGAAATATAAACTCCAACCTTAAACCGCTAACTCCAAACATTACCATACAAACTACAACACTGAAATATAAACTCCAACCTTAAACCGCTAACTCCAAACATTACCATACAAACTACAACACTGAAATATAAACTCCAACCTTAAACCGCTAACTCCAAACATTACCATATAAACTACAGCACTGAAATATAAACTCCAACCTTAAACCGCTAACTCCAAACATTACCATATAAACTACAGCACTGAAATATAAACTCCAACCTTAAACCGCTAACTCCAAACATTACCATATAAACTACAACACTGAAATATAAACTCCAACCTTAAACCGCTAACTCCAAACATTACCATATAAACTACAACACTGAAATATAAACTCCAACCTTATACCGCTAACTCCAAACATTACCATATAAACTACAACACTGAAATATAAACTCCAACCTTAAACCACTAACTCCAAACATTACCATATAAACTACAACACTGAAATATAAACTCCAACCTTAAACCGCTAACTCCAAACATTACCATATAAACTACAACACTGAAATATAAACTCCAACCTTAAACCACTAACTCCAAACATTACCATACAAACTACAACACTGAAATATAAACTCCAACCTTAAACCGCTAACTCCAAACATTACCATACAAACAACACTGAAATATAAACTCCAACCTTAAACCGCTAACTCCAAACATTACCATATAAACTACAACACTGAAATATAAACTCCAACATTAAACCGCTAACTCCAAACATTACCATACAAACTACAACACTGAAATATAAACTCCAACCTTAAACCGCTAACTCCAAACATTACCATATAAACTACAGCACTGAAATATAAACTCCAACCTTAAACCGCTAACTCCAAACATTACCATATAAACTACAGCACTGAAATATAAACTCCAACCTTAAACCGCTAACTCCAAACATTACCATATAAACTACAGCACTGAAATATAAACTCCAACCTTAAACCGCTAACTCAAAACATTACCATATAAACTACAGCACTGAAATATAAACTCCAACCTTAAACCGCTAACTCCAAACATTACCATATAAACTACAGCACTGAAATATAAACTCCAACCTTAAACCGCTAACTCCAAACATTACCATATAAACTACAACACTGAAATATAAACTCCAACATTAAACCGCTAACTCCAAACATTACCATACAAACTACAACACTGAAATATAAACTCCAACATTAAACCGCTAACTCCAAACATTACCATATAAACTACAACTCTGAAATATAAACTCCAGCCTTAAACCGCTAACTCCAAACATTACCATATAAACTACAACTCTGAAATATAAACTCCAACCTTATACCGCTAACTCCAAACATTACCATATAAACTACAGCACTGAAATATAAACTCCAACCTTAAACCGCTAACTCCAAACATTACCATATAAACTACAGCACTGAAATATAAACTCCAACCTTAAACCGCTAACTCCAAACATTACCATATAAACTACAGCACTGAAATATAAACTCCAACCTTAAACCGCTAACTCCAAACATTACCA
Organism: Hemibagrus wyckioides; assembly: GCF_019097595.1. Lineage (NCBI taxonomy): Eukaryota > Metazoa > Chordata > Actinopteri > Siluriformes > Bagridae > Hemibagrus > Hemibagrus wyckioides. The sequence continues at coordinate 11,307,693 of NC_080721.1, read as the reverse complement.
TATAAACTACAACTCTGAAATATAAACTCCAACCTTAAACCGCTAACTCCAAACATTACCATATAAACTACAGCATAGCAAGCCAAGCTACAACATTTCAAGCCAAACTACATCCATTACGAAACAGCTAACTACAGCAAGCGACAGTTCTAGGCTAAAGTGCAACAACATTCAAAAATAAACGACATCTCTCTAGCATAAACTACCATTACAAGCAAAACTACATCAGAACCACAACATTCAAAAATAAACTAAAATCTTTCCTCGCTAAAACACAACTAAACTACAAACCTACAGTAAAAACACAGCATTCCCAAATAAACTACAAACCTCCAGTAAAAACACAGCATTCTGAGTTAAACTACAAACCTCCAGTAAAAGCACAACATTCCCAACTAAACTACAAACCTCCAGTAAAAACACAGCATTCCCAACTAAACTACAAACCTCCAGTAAAAACACAACATTCCCAACTAAACTACAAACCTCCAGTAAAAACACAACATTCCCAACTAAACTATAAACCTCCAGTAAAAACACAGCATTCCCAACTAAACTACAAACCTCCAGTAAAAACACAACATTCCCAACTAAACTACAAACCTCCAGTAAAAACACAACATTCCCAACTAAACTATAAACCTCCAGTAAAAGCACAACATTCCCAACTAAACTACAAACCTCCAGTAAAAACACAGCATTCCCAACTAAACTACAAACCTCCAGTAAAAACACAACATTCCCAACTAAACTACAAACCTCCAGTAAAAGCACAACATTCCCAACTGAACTACAAACCTCCAGTAAAAACACAGCATTCCGAGCTAAACTACAAACCTCCAGTAAAAGCACAACATTCCCAACTGAACTACAAACCTCCAGTAAAAACAAAGCATTCCCAACTAAACTACAAACCTCCAGTAAAAACACAGCATTCCGAGCTAAACTACAAACCTCCAGTAAAAGCACAACATTCCCAACTAACTACAAACCTCCAGTAAAAACACAGCATTCCGAGCTAAACTACAAACCTCCAGTAAAAACACCGCATTCCAAACTAAACTACAAACCTCCAGTAAAAGCACAACATTCCCAACTAAACTACAAACCTCCAGTAAAAACACAGCATATTGAGCTAAACTACAAACCTCCAGTAAAAACACAGCATTCCCAACTAAACTACAAACCTCCAGTAAAAGCACAACATTCCCAACTGAACTACAAACCTCCAGTAAAAACAAAGCATTCCGAACTAAACTACAAACCTCCAGTAAAAACACTACATTCAGAATTAAACTACAAACCTCCAGTAAAAACACAGCATTCCCAACTAAACTACAAACCTCCAGTAAAAGCACAACATTCCCAACTGAACTACAAACCTCCAGTAAAAACAAAGCATTCGCAACTAAACTACAAACCTCCAGTAAAAGCACAACATTCCAAAATAAACTACAAACCTCCAGTAAAAACACAGCATTCCCAACTAAACTACAAACCTCCAGTAAAAACACAGCATTCCAAACTAAACTACAAACCTCCAGTAAAAGCACAACATTCCAAACTAAACTACAAACCTCCAGTAAAAACACAGCATTCCCAACTAAACTACAAACCTCCAGTAAAAACACAACATTCCAAACTAAACTACAAACCTCCAGTAAAAGCACAACATTCCCAACTAAACTACAAACCTCCAGTAAAAACACTACATTCAGAATTAAACTACAAACCTCCAGTAAAAACACAGCATTCCCAACTAAACTACAAACCTCCAGTAAAAGCGCAACATTCCCAACTGAACTACAAACCTCCAGTAAAAACAAAGCATTCGCAACTAAACTACAAACCTCCAGTAAAAGCACAACATTCCAAACTAAACTACAAACCTCCAGTAAAAACACAGCATTCCCAACTAAACTACAAACCTCCAGTAAAAACACAGCATTCCGAGCTAAACTACAAACCTCCAGTAAAAGCACAGCATTCCAAACTAAACTACAAACCTCCAGTAAAAACACAGCATTCCAAACTAAACTACAAACCTCCAGTAAAAACACAGCATTCCCAACTAAACTACAAACCTCCAGTAAAAGCACAACATTCAGAATTAAACTACAAACCTCCAGTAAAAACACCGCATTCCCAACTAAACTACAAACCTCCAGTAAAAACACAGCATTCCCAACTAAACTACAAACCTCCAGTAAAAGCACAACATTCAGAATTAAACTACAAACCTCCAGTAAAAACACCGCATTCCCAACTAAACTACAAACCTCCAGTAAAAACACAGCATTCCAAACTAAACTACAAACCTCCAGTAAAAGCACAACATTCCCAACTAAACTACAAACCTCCAGTAAAAACACAGCATTCCAAACTAAACTACAAACCTCCAGTAAAAGCACAACATTCCCAACTAAACTACAAACCTCCAGTAAAAACACAGCATTCCGAACTAAACTACAAACCTCCAGTAAAAACACAACATTCAGAATTAAACTACAAACCTCCAGTAAAAACACAACATTCAGAATTAAACTACAAACCTCCAGTAAAAACACTACATTCAGAATTAAACTACAAACCTCCAGTAAAAACACAGCATTCCGAACTAAACTACAAACCTCCAGTAAAAGCACAACATTCCCAACTAAACTACAAACCTCCAGTAAAAACACAGCATTCCGAACTAAACTACAAACCTCCAGTAAAAACACTACATTCAGAATTAAACTACAAACCTCCAGTAAAAACACAGCATTCCCAACTAAACTACAAACCTCCAGTAAAAACACCGCATTCCCAACTAAACTACAAACCTCCAGTAAAAACACTACATTCAGAATTAACCTACAAACCTCCAGTAAAAACACAGCATTCCGAACTAAACTACAAACCTCCAGTAAAAACACAACATTCCGAGCTAAACTACAAACCTCCAGTAAAAGCACAACATTCCCAACTAAACTACAAACCTCCAGTAAAAACACAACATTCCCAACTAAACTACAAACCTCCAGTAAAAACACAACATTCCGAGCTAAACTACAAACCTCCAGTAAAAACACAACATTCCCAACTAAACTACAAACCTCCAGTAAAAACACAACATTCCCAACTAAACTACAAACCTCCAGTAAAAACACAGCATTCCGAGCTAAACTACAAACCTCCAGTAAAAACACAGCATTCCCAACTAAACTACAAACCTCCAGTAAAAACACAGCATTCCGAACTAAACTACAAACCTCCAGTAAAAACACCGCATTCCCAACTAAGTTACAACTTAATTAGCGTGGAAGAATTCCAAACCAAACTCTAACAATATCAAATTAAACTATGAAACTCATCAAAGCTACAACAGTCCAGTATAACCTTCGACACTCGACTGAACTGAACTACAACAGGCCAATATAAACTACAAAACTTCAACACAGACATTCCAAATGTAAACTACCTGCAACATTCCAAGGTAGCTCCAAGGTAGCTACACTACAACCAACAGCAACCCAACAATATAAACTACACTGAAAACATTACCCTTCCACTGTAGTGTCAGTGTTTGTCTCTGTGATCTGTCTCACCTGTACGTTCCTCTTGGTGATCTGCTGGCTAATGTGCACTTTCCCGGCGCTAAGTTCGACGCCTGACAGTGACACCAACGCCTCTCCGATCACGTCATCGCGGGCGAAGCGGTCGAAGCTCAGCACCAGGAAGTGCAGTGTAAGGTCAGCCAGGGCGCTGAAGGAGACTCCGTAGAAGGTGAAGGTCTCATCGAAGGACGGTTCCAGGGTCTTCCTCATCACGCGGGTCTTCACGTGGTGCTTCTTCTCGGGCAGGATGCTCATCTTCACGTACGGGTCCGAGCTACCGGTCTGCTCGTTAACAGCCGGGAGACCTCGCGCACCTACGATCGTCACCACCAGTGCCTTTTTGGGGAGGTTGTAGTCAATAGCGAGATCTAGGGTGCCTAACGAGGGCGAGTCGAGACTGAACGGAGTCGGGGGAGTCTTACTCGCCGAGTCGCAGCTGCTGCTTTCAGAGCAGCAGTAATTGGCCCGGATTGGCAGCGCTCGCTCCAGCTTCGGAGGTACCAGGTGGTTCATCTGCAAATGTGCATGACCCTCAATGTCGGAATCGTGACTCTGTTGCCTTGACGATGACCTCCGGCCCACTCGTATGATCTTGTTGGCGTTGCTGAGGGTCTCGGGGTAGATGCTGATGCCCTTGAGCATGTGGATGAACTTTAACGGCGGGTCGGTGGGCGAGTCGAACGGGCCGTTGCTTAACTTAAAGGTCATCCTGCGATACTGCCGCTGGCAGCAAGTCCATAGGAAGATGGCCACCGTCACCGTGACGACCAGAACACCTGCACCGAGGAATCCCGCCAAGACTGGGGACACCTCTGCGTTAGAGAGAGAAAGACATTCAGGTTTAGAGATCTTTTACATGAATAACTGGACAGCATTGATTTGGTCACAAAGCAGGATGGGTTTCACTGTAACACAACCTCCAGTGTCCACTGAGCTCAACACAGCAAGCTAATACACCATGCTAACATACACACTCCACACTAACATACACACTCCACACTAACATACACACTCCACACTAATATACACACTCCACACTAATATACACACTCCACACTAACATACACACTCCACACTAACATACACACTCCACGCTAACATACACACTCCACGCTAACATACACACTCCACACTAACATACACACTCCACGCTAATATACACACTCCAGACTAACATACACACTCCACACTAACATACACACTCCACGCTAACATACACACTCCACGCTAACATACACACTCCACACTAACATACACACTCCACGCTAACATACACACTCCACACTAACATACACACTCCACACTAACATACACACTCCACGCTAACATACACACTCCACGCTAACATACACACTCCACACTAACATACACACTCCACACTAACATACACACTCCACACTAATATACACACTCCACACTAACATACACACTCCACACTAACATACACACTCCACACTAATATACACACTCCACACTAACATACACACTCCACACTAACATACACACTCCACACTAACATACACACTCCACGCTAACATACACACTCCACACTAACATACACACTCCACACTAATATACACACTCCACACTAACATACACACTCCACACTAACATACACACTCCACGCTAACATACACACTCCACGCTAACATACACACTCCACACTAATATACACACTCCACACTAATATACACACTCCACACTAACATACACACTCCACACTAACATACACACTCCACACTAATATACACACTCCACACTAACATACACACTCCACACTAACATACACACTCCACACTAACATACACACTACACGCTAACATACACACTCCACACTTGCATACACACTCCACACTAACATACACACTCCACACTAACATACACACTCCACACTAACATACACACTCCACACTAATATACACACTCCACACTAACATACACACTACACGCTAACATACACACTCCACACTTGCATACACACTCCACACTAACATACACACTCCACACTAACATACACACTCCACACTAACATACACACTCCACACTAATATACACACTCCACACTAATATACACACTCCACACTAATATACACACTCCACACTAACATACACACTCCACACTAACATACACACTCCACACTAACATACACACTCCACACTTGCATACACACTCCACACTAACATACACACTCCACGCTAACATACACACTCCACGCTAACATACACACTCCAGACTAATATACACACTCCACGCTAACATACACACTCCACGCTAACATACACACTCCACGCTAACATACACACTCCAGACTAATATACACACTCCACGCTAACATACACACTCCACGCTAACATACACACTCCACACTAACATACACACTCCACGCTAACATACACACTCCACGCTAACATACACACTCCACGCTAACATACACACTCCACGCTAACATACACACTCCACGCTAACATACACACTACACGCTAACATACACACTCCACGCTAACATACACACTCCACGCTAACATACACACTCCAGACTAATATACACACTCCACGCTAACATACACACTCCACACTAACATACACACTCCAGACTAATATACACACTCCACGCTAACATACACACTCCACACTAACATACACACTCCACACTAACATACACACTCCACGCTAACATACACACTCCACACTAACATACACACTCCACACTAACATACACACTCCACGCTAACATACACACTCCACACTAACATACACACTCCACGCTAACATACACACTCCACGCTAACATACACACTCCAGACTAATATACACACTCCACGCTAACATACACACTCCACGCTAACATACACACTCCACGCTAACATACACACTACACGCTAACATACACACTCCACGCTAACATACACACTCCAGACTAATATACACACTCCACGCTAACATACACACTCCAGACTAATATACACACTCCACGCTAACATACACACTCCACGCTAATATACACACTCCACACTAACATACACACTCCACACTAACATACACACTCCACACTAACATACACACTCCACACTAACATACACACTCCACACTAACATACACACTCCACGCTAACATACACACTCCACACTAACATACACACTCCACGCTAACATACACACTCTACGCTAACATACACACTCCACGCTAACATACACACTCCACGCTAACATACACACTCCACACTAATATACACACTCCACGCTAACATACACACTCCACGCTAACATACACACTCCACGCTAACATACACACTCCACACTAACATACACACTCCACGCTAACATACACACTCCACACTAACATACACACTCCACACTAACATACACACTCCACACTAACATACACACTCTACGCTAACATACACACTCCAGACTAATATACACACTCCACGCTAACATACACACTCCACGCTAACATACACACTCCACGCTAACATACACACTCCACGCTAACATACACACTCCACACTAATATACACACTCCACACTAATATACACACTCCACACTAACATACACACTCCACACTAATATACACACTCCACACTAATATACACACTCCACACTAATATACACACTCCACACTAATATACACACTCCACACTAACATACACACTCCACGCTAACATACACACTCTACACTAACATACACACTCCACACTAACATACACACTCCACACTAACATACACACTCCACACTAACATACACACTCCACGCTAACATACACACTCCAGACTAACATACACACTCTACACTAACATACACACTCCACACTAACATACACACTCCACGCTAACATACACACTCCACGCTAACATACACACTCCAGACTAACATACACACTCTACACTAACATACACACTCCACACTAACATACACACTCCACACTAACATACACACTCCACGCTAATATACACACTCCACGCTAACATACACACTCCACGCTAATATACACACTCCACGCTAATATACACACTCCACGCTAACATACACACTCCACACTAATATACACACTCCACACTAATATACACACTCCACACTAACATACACACTCCACACTAATATACACACTCCACACTAATATACACACTCCACACTAACATACACACTCCACACTAATATACACACTCCACACTAACATACACACTCCACACTAATATACACACTCCACACTAATATACACACTCCACACTAATATACACACTCCACACTAATATACACACTCCACGCTAACATACACACTCCACACTAACATACACACTCCACACTAACATACACACTCCACACTAATATACACACTCCACACTAACATACACACTCCACACTAACATACACACTCCACACTAACATACACACTCCACACTAACATACACACTCTACGCTAACATACACACTCCAGACTAATATACACACTCCACGCTAACATACACACTCCACGCTAACATACACACTCCACGCTAACATACACACTCCACACTAACATACACACTCCACACTAATATACACACTCCACACTAATATACACACTCCACACTAACATACACACTCCACACTAATATACACACTCCACACTAATATACACACTCCACACTAATATACACACTCCACACTAACATACACACTCCACACTAACATACACACTCCACGCTAACATACACACTCTACGCTAACATACACACTCCACACTAACATACACACTCCAGACTAATATACACACTCCACGCTAACATACACACTCCACGCTAACATACACACTCCACACTAACATACCCACTCCACACTAACATACACACTCCACACTAACATACACACTCCACGCTAACATACACACTCCACGCTAACATACACACTCCAGACTAACATACACACTCTACACTAACATACACACTCCACACTAACATACACACTCCACACTAACATACACACTCCACGCTAATATACACACTCCACGCTAACATACACACTCCACGCTAATATACACACTCCACGCTAATATACACACTCCACGCTAACATACACACTCCACGCTAATATACACACTCCACACTAATATACACACTCCACACTAACATACACACTCCACACTAATATACACACTCCACACTAACATACACACTCCACACTAATATACACACTCCACACTAATATACACACTCCACACTAACATACACACTCCACACTAATATACACACTCCACACTAATATACACACTCCACACTAACATACACACTCCACACTAACATACACACTCCACACTAATATACACACTCCACACTAACATACACACTCCACACTAACATACACACTCCACACTAATATACACACTCCACACTAATATACACACTCCACACTAACATACACACTCCACACTAACATACACACTCCACACTAATATACACACTCCAGACTAATATACACACTCCACACTAACATACACACTCCACACTAACATACACACTCCACACTAATATACACACTCCAGACTAATATACACACTCCACACTAATATACACACTCCACACTAACATACACACTCCACACTAACATACACACTCCACACTAATATACACACTCCAGACTAATATACACACTCCACGCTAATATACACACTCCACACTAATATACACACTCCACACTAATATACACACTCCACACTAACATACACACTCCACACTAATATACACACTCCAGACTAATATACACACTCCACGCTAATATACACACTCCACACTAACATACACACTCCACACTAATATACACACTCCACACTAATATACACACTCCACACTAACATACACACTCCACACTAACATACACACTCCACACTAATATACACACTCCACACTAATATACACACTCCACACTAACATACACACTCCACACTAATATACACACTCCACGCTAATATACACACTCCACGCTAATATACACACTCCACGCTAATATACACACTCCACACTAACATACACACTCCACACTAATATACACACTCCACACTAATATACACACTCCACACTAATATACACACTCCACGCTAATATACACACTCCACGCTAATATACACACTCCACACTAATATACACACTCCACACTAACATACACACTCCACACTAATATACACACTCCACACTAACATACACACTCCACACTAACATACACACTCCACACTAATATACACACTCCACACTAACATACACACTCCACACTAATATACACACTCCACACTAACATACACACTCCACACTAATATACACACTCCACACTAACATACACACTCCACACTAATATACACACTCCACACTAACATACACACTCCACACTAATATACACACTCCACACTAACATACACACTCCACACTAATATACACACTCCAGACTAATATACACACTCCACACTAATATACACACTCCACACTAACATACACACTCCACACTAACATACACACTCCACACTAACATACACACTCCACGCTAACATACACACTCCACGCTAACATACACACTCCACGCTAACATACACACTCCACGCTAACATACACACTCCACGCTAACATACACACTCCACGCTAACATACACACTCCACGCTAACATACACACTCCACGCTAACATACACACTCTACACTAATATACACACTCCACGCTAACATACACACTCCACACTAATATACACACTCCACGCTAACATACACACTCCACGCTAACATACACACTCTACACTAACATACACACTCCACACTAACATACACACTCCACACTAACATACACACTCCACACTAACATACACACTCCACACTAACATACACACTTCACACTCCATGTTAATACACACACCATGCTGTGCAACGCACAATACATGTGTGTGTGTGTTCTCACTTGTCTCTTACACACACACAAATGCAGCATCTCGTACATGTGATGAATCCATCATGATATTAGCATGACGCTAAACTGGTAGCTATAAACTTTTACTGCTTCTGCAAAACATTCTATTTAATCTGTTTAACATTTCTGCATTCCTCCCTTTGCATCGTCACTGTAAAAGGCCGTGAGCTCCGGGGCGAGACTGCTCGCTTAACCCTCCGAGCCGTTTCCTATCTTTCAGTGTGGATGTTAATGCTGTTTAATGAGACGGATGCTGAGGGCAGCAGTTCTCTTTATGCTCTCGGACGGCGAGTGAGGAGCGTGGCGCTCTGTCTGATGATCACTTCCCATTAAAAAACACAGAATTATAAGTGTATTCATGTTTAGGGCTTAGTTACTGCAGTAATGTACGTCTTCCGGCTGTACTGAACTCAACACTTCACTGATGTGTGACGTCTGTCTCATTACAACATGAGGGGTTCAGCAAGTTTCAGGATGAAGATGAGGATGTGGATGAGGATGAAGATGTGGATGAAGATGAGGATGTGGATGAGGATGAAGATGTGGATGAAGATGAGGATGTGGGTATGAAAGAAGATGAGGATTTGGATGAGGATGAAGATGTGGATGAAGATGAGGATGTGGGTATGAATGAAGATGAGGATGTGGATGAGGATGAAGATGAGGATGTGGATAAAGATGAGGATGTGGGTATGAATGAAGATGAGGATGTGGATGAAGATGTGGATGAAGATGAGGATGTGGGTATGAATGAAGATGAGGATGTGGATGAGGATGAAGATGTGGATGAAGATGAGGATGTGGGTATGAATGAAGATGAGGATGTGGATGAGGATGAAGATGTGGATGAAGATGAGGATGTGGGTATGAATGAAGATGAGGATGTGGATGAGGATGAAGATGAGGATGTGGGTATGAATGAAGATGAGGATTTGGATGAGGATGAAGATGTGGATGAAGATGAGGATGTGGGTATGAATGAAGATGAGGATTTGGATGAGGATGAAGATGTGGATGAAGATGAGGATGTGGGTATGAATGAAGATGAGGATGTGGATGAGGATGAAGATGTGGATGAAGATGAGGATGTGGATAAAGATGTGGATGAAGATGAGGATGTGGGTATGAATGAAGATGAGGATGAGGATGAAGATGTGGATGAAGATGAGATTGTGCATAAAGATGAGGATGTATATGCAGATATGAATGAAGATGTGGATGAAGATGAGGATGTAGATGAGGTTGTGCATAAAGATGAGGATGAGGATGCAGATGAGGTGGTGAATAAAGATGAGGATGTGGATGTAGATATGAATGAAGATGAGGATGTGGATGAGGATGAAGATGAGGATGTGGATGAAGATGAGGATGTAGATGAGGTTGTGCATAAAGATGAGGATGAGGATGCAGATATGAATGAAGATGAGGATGTGGATGAGGATGAAGATGAGGATGTGGATGAAGATGAGGATGTAGATGAGGTTGTGCATAAAGATGAGGATGTGGATGAGGATGAAGATGAGGACAAAGATGAAGATGTGCATGAAGATGAAGGTGTGGATGAAGATAAGTATGAGGATGTTGGGTTTAATTAAGTTAAGTTACTCTTTCTCTCTATTATTTAGGTTGTGTTAATGCTGATTAACAGAGACGCACACGTCAAATATCAGAAACTAAAATATCCGAAACTAAAGGCTCTGTTCCCCTGTAGGTGCAGCTGAATTTATCAAATTTTGATAAATTCAAAATTTTGGATTTTATCAAATATTGGCTTCTCAGAAACACTATTTTTTGTGTTATTGACTTCAAGAGAACAAAAACAAAGAGTATAGAGGATGGAGAGGAGATGATGGAGATGAGAGAGGATGGAGAGAGGATAGAGATGTTCATCAGCGGGTAGGGCATGTAGTGTTCCAACTCTTGTGAATAAAATGGAACAGTCCAGAGGGACGAGTCTTCACTCCCGTTGGTACTCGATGAACAAGGAAGTCACTCCGCAATTGCATAAACGTTATATTTTCTCAACCTTGCCGTGTCACTTTTGCAGACACGCCCACATCCCGCCCCTCGAGTCGGTGTATGTGTAAATGCAGCAACTTGTAAACCATCAATGGATAAAAGCATGTTTTTTAAAAATAAAGTTGGAATTGTTGCCAAATCGCTGTGGGATGTGGGATGTGCTGTAGGAGGAAAATAATCAAGGTCAGGGTGGTAACAGTAACTTCACATCAGGTCCTTAATTTTTTTCCTACACCAGCATGTCCTGATGTGTTTTATTTCCCATTAGTCATCAACCAAATCACAGGAATTAGTCAGCTAACTAACTAGCTATAGCCTAGTGACATAAGAGAGAGGATGGAGAGAAGAAGACAGAAGTCACTAGGCTTAAATAACTATTAGACGTGTATCTAATACACAGTTGTTGCAGTAAACATGTGGTTTGTGTTTCCTTTTCCTACAAACTCCTTTTTCTCCCCTTTATCTCTCTGTCTCTCTTCTTTCCCTCCCTGCCGTCCTTCCTCGGGTCGCCGTGGTAACAGCTGTGCCGTTGCGGTCATGGCGGTGACGAGCTGATTGAAATTCTGCGCCGAGCTCCGCGTCGGTGCTCTGATGAGAACAGGACGTGTCGTGTAAAAAAACAAAGAACCTCGGCACAAGAAGCTTTTTACAGAAGCCGGTAAAGCAGAACCGAGAGCTTCACCCTCACACAGCGGAGAGAGATAATAAAGAAGAGAGAGACAGAGAGAGGGGTTCAAGACAATAAGGCTTAATATACTGGCCAGGAAATCAGGCATGAATCGAAGTGGGCGTGGCCTCAGTGTCCAGCAGAGCCAGTCAGGGAGGACGATATCACTGAGGAGAAAAGTTAACAGACACAAAGCAAGTCTACTCTCACTGTAAAATTAAATCAGTCAGTCCTAGCTCAAGAGGAGAGATTCATCCTAATATCATAATATAACCTAAAACACAATCGTACCGTCAGCTCCGTCCCAAATCGCACACTTACACACTATTCTACTCCACTGTATAAAGGAAATAGTGAGAAGTGTTTACACACTCAAACAAGAAGAAGTGCACTCCAAGAACCCAGATCCGCTCATTCAAACATAAAAGAACAAGTAGCGACTTCGTGTAAGCTTTGCTTACGTAGCGGGAACAAGGGGGCGGGGCTAGCTGGCGCTTCAATAGCGGACGATGACGCTCCGGTGGGCGAGAAAAGTCTTAGAAATGTCTTTGAGATTAACTCACGCACACTGTATGATTAATATTTCAACATTTTCTGCTAAAGCTAGCTGCATCACGTTACGCAGACACGTCTGACGTTAGTGTTCACCATCGACTGGAAACCATTCGACATGATACGACCCTTCTAACATTCATACGCTAGATGCTAGCACACATAGTGCAGTGTGTAGTAGGTCATTTGGGACGTAGATACAGACTCGTGGATCTCAGGGAAGAGGAGACGTGGTTTAGGGTGGAGATGACACAGAGAATGAGTGGGTAATGAATGAGTGTCTAAATAAGTTCAATGAATCGGATACTTTTCCTTATTATTATGATCCTTATTTCTAGCTGCTCGTTCCCTTCATCACAGCAGGTATCGAGGCTATCAATAGATTGTGGACAGAACCGTCGCTCCGGATGAGGAGCTTTCAGAAGTGTGGATTAGTTGATTAGCTAACTTTGTAATTTGAGAGTTTCTGAATCAGTCGCCGAAACTGACGCTTCAGAGATAAAATAATTGAAGGAGAATAGTGTGGGTTTGCAGAAAGATCCATTTGATGAAGTAAATGTGATGTAATCTGCTCTCAAAAGAATAAAGAGTCCAGTCGGTTGCAGTTATTAGCGATATAAATGATATTAATAAACACTTTTGGGTCATTTTTAAACAGAGGGTATTTAATCTTCTGACACCACCACTGAGAATCACACTCTCTCTCTCTCTTACACACATAAAGAGAGAGAGAGAGAGAGAGACGTGACCCCACCCTACTTCTCTCCACACACAATGGCCGACTGTCTCCTCCTCACTCGGTCACTGCGACCCCCTGAGAGACGTCGACGCACATGATGTCACTGTTTTGGCAGCGTTTTAAAAACCCAGCTGCTCCCGCTGCCTAGATACGACCCCCACTAGAGAGAGAGACAGAGAGATGGATCGAAATCTACTCCTTCACTCTGCCGTCTTTCTCTCCGTTTCATCAGTCCCCCGCAGCCTGGCGCTCGCTCGCTCACTTTGCCTGCTAAGCGAGTCATTAGGCGCCCTGGATGTGGACAGGGAGGAGTCCTGACACTGATTCATCGCTCTCCGTCCCGCACCCAAGGTGCGAGGTCCTTCATTATTTATGGTGTTGTTTTCATGAGAATGGATATTGATTAACACCAAAAGCTCTTTTGCTTCCTTTATTTCTCGACCATCGACCTGCGGACAGACTCGGAGGTGGACCTCGAGGAGGCTTCGACCTGAAGCCTCGCCCTTTTCTCTACAGCAGACTTCTTTCCCTCTGCCTACTGTATCTATCGCTCTATTAAGACGGATCCTTCCTCCTTCCTCTGAGTCGTGTGTTTCTGAGGTGGAGGGCGGAAGGCCGTCTTGTCCATCAAGAGAAGGAGGAATCGGGCGCAGTTATGCTCACTTTGACTCATGGGCCTGAATGATTAGCATTCTAAGAATCATCTCAGAGAGCTCATTAATTTAGCGGAACAATTTCTAACTAGGAATCTTAGCTGAATCTTAGAAGAGAGATTCAGGACCAATGTCAGAGCAACACTTGTATCTCAGAGAGGAGGCGGGGCTAACCCTCTTGCTAGGTATGACACATTCCTTAGAAGGAGTTAAGATGCTTTGTGAATAACTTTTATCTTTCATTTTAAGGGGTAACGCCCACATTTCTAAGCATTTTCTTTAAGAATTTTCTTGAATCCAGGCCCTGGATATTATGGTCTGTGGCGTCTTTCGGGATTCCGTTGATAGAAAAATATCAGCGAGAATCAAGGGGAAGGTGTACAGGACAGTGGTGAGACCGGCCATGCTGTATGGTTTAGAGACAGAGTCACTGAGGAAAAGACAGGAGTCAGAGCTGGAGGTAGCAGAGCTGAAGATGTTGAGGTTCTCTTTGGGAGTGACAAGGTTGGACAGGATTAGGAACGAGTACATCAGAGGGACAGCTCATGTTGGGCGTTTGGGGGACAAAGTTAGGGAGGCCAGATTAAGATGGTTTGGACAAGTCCAGAGGAGGGAGAGTGAGTATATTGGTAGGAGAATGTTGGACATGGAGCTGCCAGGCAGGAGGAAAAGAGGAAGGACAAAGAGGAGGTATATGGATGTAATAAATGAGGATATGAAGCTAGTGGGTGCAAGTGTTGAGGATGCAGAAGATAGGGATAGGTGGAGAGAGCTGATTCGCTGTGGAGACCCCTGAAGGGAAAAGCCCAAATAAGAAGGTTGTTTTTACGTGGCTTCGCCTCTGACACTGGAGACTCCTTCCCATAGCCATAGCAACAATTACGTTAAAAAAATATGTACATGCAGAGCATCAAGCTGGTGAATTTGTCTTACTGTAAATACAATATCGTATCAGAACACACACGTTAGCATTAAAGCACATGTATGATGTCTTGTAGCAGGAAGTCGAGGCGGAGCTGCTGTACAATCGGTGAAATAATACAATCAGCAATGAAGAGTATTAAATGAGATGTTTAGGGCACTAATAGGAAAGCGGTGATGCATTTTGGTCAAAGATTTCTGTAGAAACAGTAAACTGTCTTAACACCAATCAATCTGAGCAGCCAAGCAACTGCGAGCAGCAAAAATAAAAAAGAGAAAAAAGACAAAACAGACAGACTGGTGACTGATAAATTTATCCTGCTTTCACCAACTGAGAAGACGGAGTGCAAAAATGAACTCTAATTAGATTCACTGTTCACCTTCTGCCAGCATCTGGACCACGCCCTGCTCTCACATCCTGACACGTGAATTTAAGATCCTACTTATACAGTCAGACATGAAGACTACGTCTGTATGTGTTTGTCTGTGTGTGTTTGTGTGTGTGTGTGTGTGTGTGGATGTCATGATTAAAAAGCATCATCAATCTGCACATCACTGGCATTGGTGTGTGA